>NW_027116427.1:318063-335518 GCF_000696795.3 Halyomorpha halys | reverse complement strand
ATAACTTTTTAGATTGATTTCAATGACTTAAAAATAAATATGTAGTCCAGTAAAATTGAAAATTAACCTAGAAGTAATTGTAAATAAATTTCTTTCAATGGATTATGATGCAAAACTGTTTGAAAAGAGCTTACCACTCTCTGGGTAGAGCATGATATTCGCCTAAATAAATTCACAAAATGTTGACTTCTCATTGTTAAGAAAAAAATATTGGTTTTTGAAAAACTGTATCTAGGAAAATATTGAACGTAAAGATTTCTATTAGAGTTCAATTTAAACCTCATTAAATACACCATAAAGTAGTTTATAACGATTATTTTCCTAAGAATAGTAGAGTCATCAGAGAAAAGTAGTTCTTGATTAGACATGGAAGAAAGCCGGTAAGGAGTGGAGGGACTGTATAGGGCTGAGACAGGCCAAGATTTTAATAACTAAACCCTCAACTTCTAAAACTAAGTGGCTGCTAGGCCTTAACAGAAGCGAACTCTGATTATTAATAGGAGTCTTGACAGGTCACTGCAGACATCTTAAGATATGTGGAGTAGTCCATGATGAAACCTGCTGCTTATGCGGACAGGCCCCAGAGATTGCCTTACATTACATAGCAGGTTGTGGTAGGTATGCATCACTAAGATACAGGCTTTTAGGCTCTGATAGAATTAAAGGAAATGAGGCTTCCTCTATAGATTGGGTGTCCTTTTTGAATTTCATTACAAAGATGAAAAGGTTCAATATAGAGGAATAAGATATATAAAGAGTCATTCCATTGGTTTGTCTTAGGGATGGCAAAAAGGACCAATAGGCCCACTTCCCGGACTTGTTCTCCCCACCATTACCAGTACCAGTAAGAATAGTAGTTTTCATATTTTCAATATAAATTCATGAAATAAGATTCTCTCGTTTTTTGGAAGAAAAAAAAAATTTGTTATGGAAAAACTCTATCTCGGTATTATTGTTCATAAAGAAGTTCATTAGTTAGCTCAAATTGAAGATAGTTAAATGCACTATGAAGTAGTTTATAATGATTTTTCAGCTAATGTTAATGCTTTAGGAGTTATTGGCAATAAAATTTTAGATATACAGTGGTCATTTTGAAAAATCTGCCATATTAAGCTAATAGATCTACAGGGAATAGTAAACTTTTTACCAGAGTGTTTTTCAAACATTTTTACACAAGGAGATCCGTTGACGGAAATTAATTTACACTTTTAGGTATAGCTAAATTTTAGACTAATTTTAATCGACTGGTAAGGATGCCAAGTACCCAAAATACCGATTAAAAAAACCTTCAGATAGATTTTATTGTATAAATTATTCATTAATCATTAACTAATTATATATTTTTTTATTTAGACGAAGACACAGAGCAAAGCGAGAGTGAAGCACTCTCTTCATCTGCTGCTCTGTCTTCTGCTGCACTCATCAAATCTGAGCAAGAGGAAACATCAGGTTAGATCAATAATTGATTAATTATTTAATAATAATATTTATATATAATAATAATGAGTGATTTTTACTCTCGTTAAATACTGAGCTGTATGCTCTCACATTCTATTATCAGTAAAGGTTCTTCCTAACCGTATTTAACTCATTTTTTGTCAAGGGGCATGTATTGTACTATTACATCGTCCAATGTTCAAATCTCCTAAATATCTTAAGTATTGATACATTACCTACAATCGATAAGTTTAAAAGGTTTACTTATACTTGAAGAAGGATGGCTATCCTTCAAACTATAACTTATTTTCCAATATGATATTATATAATAATTAGATTGTATTTGTAACTGCGAGCAATGCTCTAAATAAACATAGAAATCTTTAACTCAGTTTTAATTAATGCCAGACATTTGAGCATTTCACAATAAATTAAACAAAAAATAAGAAAAAAGTAAATTGAAATTTAATAAATAAAAGGATAACATTAGTTTTTGAAAAGAGGGACCTTTTTAATGAAAATAAAAGGTCATTAATAAATAAGAACTTAAAATAAATTTTCTTTAAGATCAAATTAAAAATAATTATAACTTCTGTAAAATAGTTGTTTTGAAAAATAAATAAATGCAACCAATATGCGTAATTATATGTATAATTATAATACTATTGTATAAAAATAATATGTATAGTTAATCAACAGTAATAGGTATTATATAAATAATATAATTATATATTAACAAAATCTGAAAATATTTCATAATAATCAAAGTAGCAAAAAAATACAATCTTAAAAATATTATTATTCAAAGAAAAACTATTTATTTTTGTTTTTCAGGAATAAAATAAAGATAAGCCTGTACCGCTACAACCTATGAAGGGTCAGTACTTTGTAAGGGAGTGCCGTTACTAGACCAATGGTTTTGAAAGGAGGTGATTTGGTCAGAATCATGCTCGACCCCCAAATTTTAACCCAATTAACGTTACCCATTTTATGAGGCTGGCTGGACTCTGGGGGGCTTCCTGAACTCACTCGGTTAACTCATGACTACAGTAACAGAATAAATAATTATCTATCACTGTCAGATTCGAACCCAGGTCCTTGGAGTTAGTAGCACAGTGCCTTACCACCGAGCCATCCCGCACCCCTTCTCAGGAAAAACACCCTTTATATTGCTTCTTTATTTTTCCTAAATTCGAACAATATTTCAGGCTTTTTAGCTCATTATCTAGTTCTAAAATAAAAATAATGTATAATCGACAGTTTTTTACAACAAATTTCACATCGAATTTGAATGAATAATTTAAAAAGTAATTTAATATTTTACTATTTATACATCTAGTTGAATATTATAATTTATAAATCTAAAAAGCTTTTGTGGTTAAGCTATATTTTATAGTAATTTTTATTTTTCCCCTTACTTAAAATTATCTTTACATTATCAGGTGTTATTTCTGAAAAATAAAAACAATAAAGAATTAACGAAAACCCTTTGGGACTTAAGTTGTAACCTTACAACTTATTATTTATAATTAAACTTTTTATTTTATAAAAAATCTATTTTCTCTTGTTTCAAAGAAAAAAATAAAAATGCTGGTAAACATTTGAAAAAATATAAATAAAACTATTTCTGGTTTTTGAAAAAATAAAAAGAAAAGGTTGTCTTTTAAACGTTACCCTATTGAGGCTACCTTACTTTATTGATGATTATCCCCTCATCCCAGTTTAGTTGGTTTATCTTCATAATTTTATGAAATTGCAATTATTTCCAGAACCGAGAGTGCTGCGAATCGAAACGAAAACAGCTCCTGCACCAAGCCAGGCTGAAGTTGTTTTGAGCGATGGTAAGCAATCAGAAAACTTTGCCTGCGTTGTTTCTTTTTTTTATTTTCAATTATCACTTTTAATCTTGATTTTTCAAAAAAATAAATAAATGAATACAAAGAAAAAATCTCGTTAAAAAACACTTAAAAGTGTATATTGAGGATTTCTATTTAAATTTATTCACTTTTATAAGTTAATGTCCATCATTTTACCCGCTAGCTGGAGGGAAACAGTAAGTATGAACCGACGACTGCATGACAATGTTTAGATTTTCTTTTTCTTCTATCTTCTTTCTTTTCTTTTTTTTTTTTTTTTCTATTTTGTTTCTTTTAATTTTCTTTTATTCACTAGGAATGTCTGTTAAGCATAAAGAACTTTATGAGCATGTTATTTTTTATGTTAGATGATTTTCCTGACCCGCATGTTGAACGATCCAAATCACATAGGTATCCTCCGGTACAAGGTAAGGATCAAATCGACTTATTGTCTTTTTCTATTATAAAAATGCACACTCATCAACTTGAAATATTTTTTTTTTAAGAAAAAAAATTCTATCAAATGTAGAGAAATTTGTATTAAGTAATTTTAGAACTCTTTGATTTATTTTATGTTTCCTTGATTGTGTATACTAATTTGTAATTTAACTATCTAGTTAGTCGTTTGGTTATCTCCTTTTTCATTTTTTTTTTTTTTTATTTCTTCATTTCTTGCATGATTGTTAGAGCTCTCTCATCATTGCCAGTGAAAACTGTGGTTCAATTGTATTTTTAATTCTTTCTATCATCATTTATGATTATAATATTTAACTTATACGTATTTGTCATTCTAAATCTCAATTAAATTTTAGATGGCAAACGAAGCTATTTTTATTATATTATTTATTTAATATAAATTTATCAGAAATTAATTGTTATTATAGAGTTGGATGATTGGCCCTTGATTATTTACTCTTCACAATTTAATTTATTATTCATAACTAGAGATGGGATTTTTTATGTGATAAATAAGTCAAAACATGTACATAAATATATGTTTGTTTTAACATAAATAAGGCATTCGGTCATAAAACATTGTTAATTATTGAAATTGCTGATATAATAATTTGATAGAAGGTCCTTTAGAAAATTTGTTTACTTAAAAAAAAAATTTTTAAAGTAATTTTGGTACTAACTTATGGAAATTGACTCCTGGTTGATTTAATTTAAAAGTTTTCATATTGTTATTAATCATGTTTTTATTGCAGAATGCCTGAAATATGTAATAAAAACATAGAAATATTTAGTACAAATAACTTGGATGATATTAAATTAAAATATTCTTTATATATGTATAAATAGTTGACCGTAAAAATTGATATATAGGAAGATGGTCAGGGTTGCGGTCACAAGTGAAACGAAAATAGTTTACAACTATTTTATTTTCCAACGTTTCGCCCCACTTTGTAGGGCATCATCAGGGCTGTCCAAATAAATAAGTTGAACAGCAACTTGCAAGCAGCAAGCTGTTCAACTTATTTATTTGGACAGCCCTGATGATGACCTACAAAGTGGGGCGAAACGTTGGAAAATAAAATAGTTGTAAACTATTTTCGTTTCACTTGTGACCGCAACCCTGACCATCTTCCTATATATAAAATATTCTTTGTTTTTCCTAAATCTTGCAACTTTTACTATTCGCTGAAAAGTGTTTATCATAACAGGTTTTTATCAATTTTTTCATGTTTATTTTTTCAATAGGTCAAATTAATTATCCTTGTGTTTGTTTTGTTGAAACATCACCAAAAATAAGATGTAAACATTTTAAATCTGTAATTGTTTCCATTACTGAGAAAAAGGAATGTATAGTATTAAAAACAGAATTTTCAGAGGTAAAATCATACAAATTGAACTGTTATATTTTTAAAAATTTCTTATTGATGAATCTCCCCTTTTGTTTATTTTATTTTATTCTCTCCTTTATTGTTATTGTTTCTTAAGATTAAACAAAATTTTATGAAAAAAACAATGTATTGTAGGGTTTTCAAAAAAAAAAAAAAATACCTCAGGGCCATCCAAAAGAATAAGATTTCAAATTTTTATTATTTCTTGATTCATTGAATTGAACCTAAGCTTTCACTGTCATTTATCATCAAATTATCATTTTTACTCCTGCATCTTGTAATACCAGTGAATCCAGTTCCAGATGTTAAAAGAAGTTCTTCTGCTGATCGTGCTATTAGCAAAGGTATACAAGCACTTTTTGATTTTTTTTTTTAATTTTTAGTTTAAGCCACTTGTTTGTTTTAACATATAATTGGGAGCATGATTTGTGGGTGTTTGTTGCTGCATGTATTCCTAACCGATTTTGCACTCCAGATGTTGGTGTCGGGCAAGTTGTCAAATGCCGCCTCATTGATGCCTCGACTTTGACCAGGAACAACGTTGAGTACCACAGCGTAGGAACACAAACCAAAATGAGGATTTATATCGACGAAGACGAGGATGAAAATGACATGAAATCTTCAATCCCTGATATCCTTAAAACTGGAATACCGCCTGGAAGGAAAGAGCTAATGTCGAATGTTATCAAAGAGCTTTCGATGAGGTTCGAGAAAAAAGTTGAAGAAGAAACCATAAGCCTTTTGCCTGAAAGAAGATCGCTCATCATCAATGGTTCTCCCACTGGTTTCTCTTCAACTGATGACACGACTGCTTCAGTCGATTTGTCTTATGATGATATGAGTGATGTAAAGAAGAGTATTACAAGTCTTGAAGAACATATCGGGCATGATTTTGAAGGAGCAATAGAATCAGACAGCTCAATATGTGATGTAGAAACGTTACCTGCTAAACTGTTTTATCCTGACTTGACCGCATCCTTGTGTAATAACCTCAGCAATTCACATTGCCGTGATTTTAATACATCTTGCGAATCACTTTTTGCAGAGCAAGACAACATGTCACTTAGGACTTATGTAAGTTCTCCTGATATATCACTTATCGGATTTGATGATATGGTTGCATTCGCCTCTCATTCGACTTCTTGCGAAGACATCACTGAAGATACAGTTATTTCGTGCAAAAAAGGAAATGAATCTGAAGAAAAGGATGATTCCCTAAAACTGGAAAAAGAGTTTTCTGTAATTAATGAAATTTACGATAACAAATCTAATTTGATTGAAGTTATCCCATTTCCTTATGAAAACTCAAATGATATTGAAGAGATTAAGGCTAATAAAAACTCTGAAAATAATAATCTATTAAATAAAGACAATAACAATAACCCTAAAAGTGAAAATTTGGAAAATGACTTTTCGCCCATTTCGGACATTTCTTTATCAGCCTATTGCTATGACAGCAGCGGAAGCCTCAAGGAGAGTAAGCTCTGTTGTGAAGAGAAAAATGACACTTTGTATTCCGATCTAGAAACATGTTCTGATAAAGGATACGAGGGTGATACTGACCGAACGGTTTACGAAACGTTAGTTCTCTCCAAATACACTCTTGACTTCAGCCCCGCATCAATGACTGGATATGATGCCGATTGTGATGAGATGATAACCTCCTTCAAGCAGCCTCCAAATGCTTTGTATACTATATTTGAGGAAACTATTGCAGAAATATAAAATTTGTTTGTGTATCAAGGTTTTTGTTTTTAATTTAGTTATAATTTGGTTTTAAGTTCTCTTTGAAACTTCTTTTTGGCCTGATGTTTTTTGTTATCTTAGTATTTTATATCTCAAGTATTCATTCTTTTAGTTTGATTTTAATTTGCTATAATTAAACGCAGGTATAATTTTGTATTGCAGACATTTTACACTGCCTTATGAATAATGAGTTTTCTTTTTTAAATAATAGAACCTTTATTAGGATGATATATTTGCTTCTTATTTTAAAATTTTTTTTTTTGTATGTTTAGATTTTTATTTACATTGATATTATACTAGATTGGACATATTGTTAAAGTAAATTCGTTTCTGTAGTTTGATTTAGATAATGTTATTAGGTAAGGCTAAGTAATAAAGTAATTATAATGTAAATAATTGAAACGGGTTACTATTAGTTACTTATAAATAATGTAATTTAACTGATTGTAAATTTGTAATTACATTATATGTTGAGATATTTATACTTTCATATTTTAAAAAATGTTTTTTAATTTTATTGTAACTGTGATTGGTATTAAGTTCCTCTTGTATTCTTTTATTTTACTATTTTTTATTAAATGTTTATTTCTCCTGTACTTTTTCTGTCCTGTTTTTGTATTATTTTTCTGTTGTTTCTTTTTTATTTTTTTTTTCTACTTTAACAAGGCAACAAAAAAAAAAAAGGTTAACATTTCTACTAATGGATATGCTTTGCAGTCTTTAACTATTTTTTTTTTCTCTTCACATTTTGAGCTTAAGCTGTTTTCATCTTGGTAGCTTTCTGCTTTAACAAGAAAATCTTGGAGTTTTCTTTTAACCTAGTATAAGACGCCACCTTAAGGTAACAATTTTTTTTTTTTAATTATTTATTTATCTGGTTGTACAATATGAAATGTCACTTTTTGGGATGACAGGGATAATACCCTTAAGACTGGTGCTAACACAGTTTTGCTATGATTTCTGAAATCTCAGTTAAAGTCAATTATCATCCATTGCACGAAAAAAGTTTAATCTTAAAACCGGAGTAAAACTTAACTAGGCAAGGATGGCCGGTTAAACTGATTTAGAGAGAAACCCCAAGTAAACTATACAAGAAACCTTCCATAGTATCAGCTACAATCTGTTTTCTAGGATCAATATTTTATATTATATTATCTCTTGTGACTTAATAAATTAAGGAAAGCCAAATAATGTTTAATTATTCCTTGCTATTATATTATTTATCTATCAAAATGTTAAATTAAAACACCAAATTGTGATAAAGCTGAAATGTTAGATAATATGCACAGAATAAAGAGAAAATCATTATTGGAATGTATGGTACCAAAACCAACAAAATAACATTAAAAAATATAACAAAAGATAATAGGAATTTAGAACTTATTATGGTGGCGTTATAAATAAAATCTGAGCATTTTGATCATAATTATATTATAAAGCTTTTACAATTTATTAATCATTATAAAACTGGCAGGAAACGTAAGTGTAATCTATCTTAATGTTATCTTCAGTAACCTTGGTAATGTCCTAAAGTTTAACTGTACACCAAAAACAGGTCATTCAGTTATATGAGTTTTACTGTTACTCATTGAAAAATCTTAGTTATAACCTAGACTGGTGCAACTGGCACTTATTCCATTCATTAATTAATTTTTTAATTCTCTTGTCATTCATTGATAAACTTGAATACTAATGAACTAAAATTTTGGTAAAACAATTGTATTCTTGTCTAAGTTTTAAAAACTCAATTTTCGGAAAATAAATGTGGATATTTAAAAGGGGACATTGGTCATAGATTGATTGGTGAGTACTGAAGAACTTAAAATTTTAAATTTCAATTGTTTTCAAAATGGATTATGTTTGTACTGTAGTAATTATCTCTTTCACTCTTCAAAATTAAATTTATTACCTGATTATTAAATAATTCATCTAATAAAAGTGACATTCTATGTTATACTATCAGATGTGATAGGTGTGAGTAAATGTAATATTTTTAAATTTGTGAAGCTTTTGTTATCGTTTTCGGTTACTCAATTGCTTTTTTTCCTGTGTTCGTCATATACTTTGTGAGTCAGTTTGGAATTGTTATTAATATGTTTGTTGGAATTATTGATATTTTTAATATTATTAATTTTTATACTGAGTTGAATAGATTTTCTTCATTAAGACTATTAATTCAGCCATCTTTAATAAACTTTTCTGTCAAAATATTATAAATTTTTGGCGCCTGAACAGGCCATCTTTATTTAGTCTTTAAAATGTCATTTGGTCTCAAAATTGCCATATATTTTTAATAAAATTTTACTAAGAATGCCTTATGAGTAGTCAAAATGTTGCTAAAACATGAAATATTATGTATTGGTCTTCAGCTAGAAAATCTATTTTTATTATTTTATTAAATAAATTAATAACTCCTTATTAATGTAATACTAAACCTCATTAATGTATGCGGTATTAATTTAGGTTTACAAAAATACAATTTATTCACACCTTTTAGTTTAATTTCTTTCTCTATCAATTCTTACGGTTCTATCATTCTGTTTTTCTTTTCTTTATTGTTCTTAATTTTTTTTTTTTTTTTCGTTTAAATATATAAAGTAAATTCATAGTATTTTATTAAAGTTTCTTATTTTATAATTACAATTGTAGGAAGATGATACGGGTCGCGGTCAAGACCTGTGTGATCTTGACTGCCCCCGAACTCTTTTCCAACAATCAGTTACAATGTTATGATTATTGGTTTTTATTTATTATTTATTTTTTCAAAAAATATGATCTTTTATATGTATGTCATAGGTGAGAATACGTACAACGGGGACCACTCAGATGCTCATCAAAGCACTTTCTCGCAGAGCAGCAAGGAGGTGAGCGTGAGTTACCTTTTATATATCTACGCTTTTGTGGTTGTGAGAAGTAGTTTAGTTTTATGTGTCTTTTTTTTTTTTTTTTTGTTTTGCTTTATTCATTTATTCAGTCAATATAAACTTTGGCGCACTGTATTTAATGTCAGTTACTTTGTAATTTGGAAAATATGATGTAATGTAAAGTGTTGGGGCGAGGGGTGTTTCGTTAATGAAAAACTGACCTCTTCCCCAGAGTTAAATGTTCACTGGTTTGAGTTAAAATAAAAATGGAGGACCTGAAATAAATATCACACACAAAAAAATAAAATAATGGGGAGAATGAAATAATAATAATAAAAAAAATAATAACCTTCCAAGTGATTCACAAATTTTATTAAATTAAAATATGAACAAAAAAAAAAATGAACTGGTGTGTTGTTACAAAAAATAAATAATGAAGTGTGAAGTTAAAAAAAAATATTTTGATATACATATGTAAAAAAAAAAAAAAATTCTCTTTACACAAAATAATAAGTTAATAATTAATTTAAAATAATAAGTTAATTAGAAGCAAAAAATAATAATAATGGCACTGGTCCCACTGCCTTCAGTATCATCCTGCGCATGTTACACCTCCGCAATGTATTTATACATACTAAACCTCCTTATATCCCTTATTTTTATGTATAAAATTAAAATTACAAAATTACTTATAGTTTTATAACTAACACAATTGAAAATCACTTGGAAAGTAAATAGAAAAATTAACCTTAAAAAATGAAACTTTTGGGCTTTAATAGTAAAGTATAAAACATCTTGTTAATAGATGAAAAATCCCACATTTAAAGATCATGTACTTTTTAATTCAGATATTCCCTGGGTTGCTTGTAATATACAATGTTGGGTGATATAATAAAAAATAATTATAATCATATGTAAGAATGATGTTGACTGAAATGGATTTGAAATAAATTGTTCATGGTGAAAAGGAAAAGAACACCTCTATTCTCGATTAATTAATAATAAAAACTGATTATATGAGGTTCAAGCCAAAAGAGTGTTCAATATGGTATGTTCAATTAGTATTGTTAATAAAGTAAATTTTGACTTTTTTAATCTGTGAGATGATTGTGCATAATAAAAGATATTACAATTTTACTTGGCCAATGATTTGAGGTTCTTGTTCTTCATTTTCCTTCTCTCTCATCTAGACCTGTATTTCTCTGCCTGGGAGGGGTTTAGGATTCGTCTCTCGTACTACAATTTACTACTCATGAGCTAAAAAATGATGTTGCTCTGATCTCAGAGATTCTGTCCACCGTGGTGTTTGTTCACATACTTGGCTCCAGCACCCCTAATGGTTCATTGGTTTGCCAATAGATGGCAGACATTTGTTGATCCTTTTTATATTATAATGGACAGTTTTAAATGATCAATCTCTATCATATACAATGATCAAACTATGAAGAACTAGAGGACATTTTAGCTGAGAAAGTTGAGGAATCACCTTAAGCAACCTTGTGTCTAGAGCAGTACCAATTTGATTTCGGCCGTAGTGGTTCAACTTTCATTTCATGGGGGTACCACGATATAAGAGATGTGAGAGGATAACCTCTCACAAAAATTTACTTTTTATAACGTTAACTTTCATTGTTATTCCTGTTACTGCTATCTTACGGTTCTTTTGAACCGTCTTTTAACATATACTGAGTATTGTGTTGTGAATTACATTGAGATTTTCTCTCTATTTTTTTCTTATTACTATAATTGCTTCTGTTATAGTACCAAGTTCCATTACACATTACCAGTTATCATACCAAGTTACTATAAATATCGGCACCCGAGGTTTTGCAATCCGGTCTATCTATGTTTTATGTCTATTTGAAAGTTTGTTGTCATCAGTAATGCTTTGTTCATATTAAGCGATGAAAATGAAGAAAGACTGCTCAATTATCAGAATTTATTACATCGTAGAAAAACTTATGAATTTCTGATCAGTGCTACTTTACTATTTTTTTTCCCAAACCCTTACTTAGATAGTCATTAAAATTATGCAGTGTTTCTAAACATGTTTTGGTTTTTTTGTTTTGCTTATATTATTGTCACTCATAATTATTTATGTAGATCTATGAAAAGAAGTTAAAAAATAATGCCAAATATAATTGCACCGCATGCTGTGTGGTTTCTCTATAATTTTTTTTCTGCTGTAGTTAGATAACCTAAAATAGTTTAGAATTATATGTTGTATATTTTTCATCCATAATCGTTTTTAATTTTATGTATACACTTAAAGTTTAATTCCATTTCATTGATGAAACATTCTCATGTTTTAATTTTTAATTTGTGTAAGCCATTAAATTAATTTTTCATTTGGATTTTTTAATAATAAGTTCATTGATTTAGCGCCCTCAGTACAAAACTTAAGAGTTCATCAGGACTAAAAAAAATTATAAAAACTAAAAAAGGATTCTTAACATGGTAGGAGTATAAGATGACATGAATTATATTGTCAACTATGGTAGAACTATGAGATGATATAAAAAATCTAATCCTCAAGAAAATGTGTTTTTAAAAAAAAATTATTTAAACTATAAATTGAATCATTTTAAATATATTTTATTTTATCATTTTATATCATTATCAGATTAACTGGATAATAAGCATAACAGAGTTTTTATATAAAATAAAAATTGAAGGAAACTAGTCATAAATGCAAAAATGGATTCAGAAATATATTACTTAATTTTAATGTATGATAAATTAAATGAATGGTTATCTAATGATAAATCTCCAGCATTTAGGGATTTGGAAATATATTACTTTTGTAATGAATGGTAAATTATTTCAAGAAATAAATAAAGGTGGTTATTTGACAGTGGGAGTGGATAGCTCATTGATAAGGTACTGTGCTTCTAACTCCTAGGACCTGGGTTTGAATCAGGCCGTGGCAGTTACTGTAGCCATGAGTCAGCCCTGTGGGTTCGGGTACCATCCAGGGTCCACCCAGTCTCACAAATTGTGTACCCTTAATTGTTTAAAAATCTAGCAGTCGAGCGTGATTCTGACCAAATCACCTCCTTGCACAACCGTTGGTCTAGTAACAGTACTCCTTACAAAGTACTGCACACTCATTAACCCTTCGTTGGTTGTAGTGGTACCGATTTAATTTAAGTTATTTTATTGAGATTATTTCGTCAAATAATCGTTATACGCTTAAATTTATTCGATAGGTACATTATTTATAAAGTTCCCAGGTCTATAACCAAGTAAAATACATCTTGGGTTAACATGGAGCAGCTATTTCTTAGCCCCAGAAATTTGAAAATTATATATACTGGTACTGGTCTTCACAAGCTGCCTTTTTATGCAGCATTCCTTGACATTTATAGTTTTCACAGGAACTTTTCAAAGTTTTCCCCCAATTGCTATTCTGATTAGATATATCTTACTTCCAGTTTTCTCTGTTTAAACTTTCCTCTTTGCTTTTTTTTTTAAATATTATCATTTAAAGCTTCACTACTTTTCAACATTATTAAATAATTAACTTTATAAATACTAAAAGTGACCTTGGAGAAATACTGAAACAGAACAGTTTCAACTGGAGATGAAACAGAACAGTTTCAACTGGAGATGAAACAGAACAGTTTCAACTGGAGATGAAACAGAACAGTTTCAGTTGTTTATGTTTTCTCCGTAACATAAACAACTGAATGGCTGTTAGTTGACCAATGAATACTACCTCAATTTAGTTTAACTTGGATATGATATGATAAGGATTCCAATTCTTATGATAAAGCTTATTTATCTTTTTTGTTGGCAGGGTTCTCCTACAAAGGATCTCTCAACAGAAGACTCTCCGAAGAAGGACAAGAAAAAGAAAAAGGGATTGAGGACTCCTTCATTCCTGAAAAAGAAGAGCAAAAAGAAGGCTGTGGAGTCATGAGCGCTCGATATTGATGTCAAGAGCGACGCCGTCGTACTCTTTACTACCACTGCCCCCTGCTCCATCCTAAGTTTAGGTGCTTCGCGCAATCTGCGCCTTCTTCACACAGCCAATCTTCGCTCATCCGTTTCCTTCAGCAGAACCATTTTATCAATTATTTACATTTTTTATGTGCTTATCAATGTACAGGCAATACATGAATTTAAAAAAAAAGAAAAAGGGAAAAAAAATAAAAGAAAAAGAGATATAATATATAAATATATTATTATATATATATAAATAAATATTTAACTTTATGTGAAAAAAAAAAAAAAGAATATGAAATCCCATTCTCTGCCTCGAAGGCAGTTCGTACTTGTATTAATAATTATTATTATTGTTTGTAGATCGATTATAGATTTTTCATTGCTCCCGCGTATTGAAAACGCTTTTCTAATGTTTTTATTCAAGTGGTATTTTGAATAAAATTTTATTGTAAAACCAGAGAATCGATGCAAAAGAAAAAATAAAACAACTTTAAAAAAAAAAGAAGAAGAAAAGTGGTTTTGTTATTTACATCAGATGAAATGGTTAGCATCTAAGCCGAAAGTTTTCTTATTGCCATGTTTTATAGTTAAATTAAATTAAAAATATAGGCACAAGGAATTTGTTTAGAAAGTAGGCAGCTTAGGAGAGAAGCGCAAAGTCGGCCAAAAGTTTCAATTAAATGTTATAGGTCTCTTGAGTCCGTTTTTATTCAAAATGAAAGCCTCGAGAGCATTACCACAAAATGTTTTATGTAAAAAAGATTATTGATGTTAAAATTTTTTTTTTTTAATAATATTTGAATCAAATTTAATGTTCACATTAATAAAAATTTGTGAGCCCTGTGTTTTATCATTGTCCGTTTTCTCACACTCGTTCTGGAAGTTTTATTTTGCTTTCTTTAATGCTGCGTTTGAATATGAAATGACACCACATTTTTGTGTATTTATTTTATAAATCCACTTTTTATTGTACTATTACACAACTGTTAAATACATTTATTTTGATTGCTAATGTTTCTTTTCATCTTACCTATTTCCTGTATTTTATTTTATTGTTTTAACTTTTTTTTGATGATTCAAAAGTTTAAAATAAGTCGATAAATAAAATAAAAGTTTAAAATTATTGTCGGTGGTGTATTATTTATTATAGCTTATGAAATGTAATGCCAATGTGCATTAAATATTTCATCATAATACTACTCTCAGTAAATATTGTATGGTTATTGATTTGCAATCTGTAAAAATAACCAGAATGACTACTTAAAATCTTCATATAGATGGTTAATAAAGAAAATAACAATTTTCTATTAACAAATTATGAAGAAGATGGTCAGGGGTGCGGTTGCAAGAAAACAAAAATAGTTAACTAATTGACCACGCAGAAAACAGCCCTGATGAAGCTCCACAAAGTGGGGCGAAACTTTGACAAATAAATGGTTGTTAACTTTTTTATTTTATTGTGACCGCCCTCCTGACCATCTTTTTCATAATTTGAATTAATATGGTCAATTACTTATATATATAATTTTCTATTAACGCATTTGGTTATTAAAAGAAAATTAATTTTGTATAACATTGTGTTTACCTCATAAACTAATGATATTAGTAAGTTTTATATATAGGGACCTCTATATGGTCAGTGGGAAGAATGACAGTAAAACCAGATTTTGACATTCAGATTGATCATGTAGGGGTAATATTGATGGATTACCAAGAAAATTGGATCATTCAAAATTTGAAATGGAGGGAAGGTTGCTAGTGCTTTGTACATATCATGCATTTCACTTTATTCTTGCCAACAACTGCCAAACAATGGCAAAATAAGCTTTCTGTTTATTGCAAATCGAAAGAGAAATTACAGAGTATCCTTACTGTTCTATATCTGATTTACAAGTAAGTTTCAGTCCGACTGATGAAGTCAATCACGTCTGTCTGGATTTTGAATGATGATTGTTATTCCAATTTACTGAGTACGAGTCCTTTAAGTGTGATATGACAGTTAATATATTATTAGTTCCTTTTAGTTAAAAATAATGTAAAATTATTGATTGATTTATTAATTGTTGTAACACTACAACCCATAAGTGCACAATTCAGTATTGTACCAAATCTTCCGGTAACTAGTTATGAATGAATGAAAAAATAATTTTATTCTGGGACAAAAATCCCCTAAGATGGTTCAGACATTACGATTGATTGTCTGGCAAACATTTTGAAAGTTTCAGTGTAGAGGTCAAAATAACATTAATACATTAGGTTAAATTATAATGTATAATAGTGATCAACAATGGCTATATACATTGTTCACATTAATGCAGAGGTTCAGTTATGTAGTAAATGAAGGAATAGGTGTTGTTTATTGGAAAGAATGGAAATGGGAATAGAATTCCAGAAGGAGGATGCATGTATGATGAAGGATTTGCTGAAGCTGAAGTAGAGGTTTTGTGGGAGGGCTTATATAAGTAAATCTGGGAAGTTAGAAAAATAAAGTTGGGATCTGATATTTAATGAATGGATGGATGAGTGTAGAGTGAGGATATCAAGGATATTGGTAGGTTTTTGAATTTAAAGATTTGGAATAGGAAAACATCAAGGAGGTATTAACTTCAGAAGACACGAGAGCGCCTGAGAAACCTGAAGATAAATCTTACAAAGCAATTCATGAGTCTCTTCAGTCTCAACTCTAGACCAGCAGATAGCCCTCTGTAGACCAAGAGACTGTAGTCAAAGTGAAAGAATACTAGGAGCAACGGGTATTCTAAAGGACGGAATCATGGAATCTTAGGAATTGTTTAAGTTCTGTTATGGATTTTCTTGTGATTTGGGAAGTATGATCATTTCAGGGGAGGTGTTGATCAAATGTGACAAAGGGTTTTTATTGTGGAGTAAAAGTGAATTGGTTGGTTGTTAAGAAAAAGTATGGGAAGGAATAAAGCCAATAAGAGTGGCCTTGGTTTTTCCACCATTAAATCTCAAATCGTTTCATGCTAATGCATTAATGCTATCTATATCTTCTTGTATCTTTTTGTTGATCTCAAGCATCTCAGAGGGATGGGAGGATAGGTAGATTTGGAGATTGTCAGCATCCATGCGAATGATAAACGGATTCATGGAGATTTTTTATGTAAATGGAGAAAAGGGTTGGTGAATGTGAGAACCCCTGAGGAACCTCCGAGTTGTTGGAATAAAATCATTTTAAGACCGATGGGATAAGAAGAAGAGGAACCACTTTAGGACTCTATTTGATGTGGAAGGATTTGAGGTTTAGTGAGGAGGATCTTATGGTTAACTGATTCAAAGGCTCTCATAAAATCAAAAAGAACAAGCATTGAGATTTAAAGATTGGAGATTTTAAATAAAGCAGATCAAATGGAATGATATGAAAAAAACAGATTGGAAATGATTAAGGATAGTTTTCTGCTTGTGGACTAATCTTTCAGGTGGCTTGGAAACATTAGATGTGGTACAACATATAAGACTCTCAAAACTGCGATGATCTGGACATATTGCAGGAATGGATGGTGATTCTCCCATTTAAAAATTATTATTTGGCCATGTGGAATGAAAAAGAAAAAGTGTGCAACCACATCTGAGATGGGCAGACGAGGTTAATGGCGATGCACAGATATTTTTGGGAACAAGAGCTTGGCCGACTCTTGCGCAGGACAGAGAGAAATGTAGGTGTTGTCTAAATGGGGATAAGACCTGTACCAGTTTGTAGTGCCTGTGATAATGACAACCCACAAATTCCTTAAGCCCT
>NW_027116427.1:316385-318013 GCF_000696795.3 Halyomorpha halys | reverse complement strand
ATCTGACGTTTAGCTTTGTTTATTTGGATATTTCCGCGTTAATGATTTTTTCTAAACAATATCTATTCCATAATGCATTTGATACTATGGTCATAAATTATTTTGAAATTATATATTATTATTTATGCACAAATATAATTTGAATTTATATTTATTACTTAAATGAGAAAATGAAGACAATGGTTATTTTCAATTCAAGATCTGTCTTGCTAGTTCGACCTCGAAGCTTCCTTAAAGAGTATTCAAATCGTTCAGGAAACCCTTCGTCGACACATTCATATAATTTAAGTTGTGTTAAATATTTCTACTTTCTCACTTTTACATTTTACGAAGTTGTTTGTCTTGTGGGTTTCGTGTTAAAAATCGAGATACTAAAATGTTTGAGAGCGGTAATCGTGAGGTATGCATTATTTTTCCTATCGGTCAGCACATTTAGCAGGCCATTGTCGTAATCCCTCGGATATTGTACTATTGTTACCTGTCCAGTATTATCGCCACTGCTCGAGATAGCTTCCTCAGGCGAGGTTGATGACTATGATACGTCTCCTTACAGTACTATCGCTCAGATACGTTGTGGCCTGCTACGAAGAGAAGTTCGAATATTCTCAACAAGAGTCCCCTTTCCAGTTGACCGCAGACTCCGTAAGATTCCTCTTCTTCAATTCTTCTGGAATAGGAGAACCGCACGCCGTCACAGATCCCAAGGAGCTGACGGCTGAAGACTATGACAACCGTAAGAAGACCATCATCCTCATACATGGATTCGCAGATTACTATCCGGGATCTTTCATGATACCGCTGTTATTAGAGGTATATATATAATAAAATTTTATTTAAATCTAATGGAAATTCTTATTTGAGGCAGATTTGTTATTATTATTATTATTATTCACAAAAACATGCATTTAGTCTCAATACTTCTTTATTATCTTCACACTCCTACGTTTCAGCCATACCGGCAATTTTCAAGAACACATGAGGGAAACCAAATAATTATTGGGAGATAGAATATATCAGGATAATAACGATGTAAAAAATAAGGATAAAGACCCATGTTAAAGAGTTAGTGCTACATGTATCCAAAAATAAGCATAATTTTTTATTTTGAAAATACAATGATTTTGTATTGGAAGAAGATAGTTTACCGTATGAAGAAGTTGGTTGTAGAGAGATAGATAGTCCGGGTGGCGGTCAATAAAAGTATCAAAATAGAAAAAGAAAACTATTTATTGTTAACGTTTCGCTCTACTTCGTCATGGCTAAATGAAAAACAAGATACAAACATTGTAAGAATTGGCAAAAAATTAAAATAAATATAAAGAGAAAAGATTTTTTAATTTATTTTATTGTCTCTGTATATATTTTTTTAATGTCAATCTTCAATTCTTACAATATGTGATAACAGAGTCCTAACCTGTTGAAGGTAGGTTCTGTTTGGAGTTTGCAAATGAAAATAATAGAAAGAAAAGTGGTTAGTAAAGGTTTTAAATTTGGGAAAGCATTGTATAGAAGAATTTGTAAGTAGGAATCTATTTTTTAAAAAAACAAAAAATTTTATAATGTTATTGTGATATTATTTTAATGATTAATTATTTAAAGATGGGACAAAGGCAATTAGCCGGCATTTT
>NW_027116427.1:314637-316335 GCF_000696795.3 Halyomorpha halys | reverse complement strand
TCTAGTGTCTCCAAAACCCAGTCTAATTGCACTTCGTTTGCTGGATCTCATCATCCCGACAATGAAGGCTTTGCCATGATGTGGCCAAGGCCTGTACCAGATTTTAGTGCTTGTGATGATGAAAACTCACAATTTCCTTAAGCTCTAGTGTCTCCAAAACCCAGTCTAATTGCACTTCATTTGCTGGATCTCAGAACAACATAAATAAACAAAACCATATTTATTTTTTTTATGCCGACGTTTCGACCCGAGTTTCAGGTCTTCATCAGGTGTTATGGCATAGAAGGTAGGCCTGCAACTCAGGTCGAAACATCGGCATAAAATAAATAAATATGGTTTTGTTTATTAATGTTGTTCTTTGCTGACCGCACCCCCCGACAAACTTCTCCAGTTAATATTATTAAATATGAAGTAACGTTTTTGTTTTACTGTTTTATCTTAACGAATGTGGATAGCCCAGCTTGGATATATTGTTTGTTATTAGTTTATATAAACGATCTTTAACTCATTATTTTTGTAAAATTACTACAATTGATTATCAATTTCATGTATTTCACAGGCTAACTCTATTTGTACGGGGGTTGCCCCATAAAAAAATAAATAAATTATTATTATTAATTCAGAACTACCCGACTTCTGCTTTTGTTGGATATTTCTATCTCAATAGATTTTTCTGAACAATTTATTTTTAGAAATTCCTTCGATATTATAATCATAATCATGAACTGTTTTAAAATCATACATTATAAATACAATTCTTAGTTATATTTTTCATAAAACAATGGAGAAATAAATATTTGTTTTTATATTTTATATTGAAATTTTGAACTACATAAAATTGTTTACACCTTTAGAAAATTAAAAATGATTTTTTTTTTGTTTGAGCAGTTTAGGATTTAAAAGATATTATTCATAAAAATTTTTTTTATAGTAATGGCTGTGGTAAGGAGTAGTGAAGATGCTCAAATTGTGATATGATTTCCTATATGAAATTATGAGGTTTAAAGTACATGAATATGGGACAATGGTCCCGAAACGTTGTACCATGTTATGAGAATTTAATAAAAATTTCGTTCAACTGGAAGTCATTAACCTCAAAATTTTTTTTATGAATTGACTCACCAGACTTCCTATAGAGATAATTCAAAAATATATTATGTAATCTCCGAAACAATAGTCAAAATTATACCAGATTTTCTCTTGAATGTAATAGCTATGGATAAAACTGGTAAAAATCTGATATTTTAAAGTTTAAAACCAATCAAAAGGTAATTTTAAAGTGTGGAAGCTAAGTGGCTCAGTGGTAAGGCACATTGCTACTAACTCCAAGAACATATAATACTTCAGATAATTTTTATTCTATTATTGTAACCGTGAGTCAATCCTTTGGGTCATTTAAGACCTCCAGCCTCACAAAGTGGGTATCCATAATCCAGGAAAATCTGACGGTCGAACGTTGTTCTGATTAAATTCACCTCCTTCCTCAACCGTTGGTCTTGTGACAATACTTCTTTACTAAGGACTGCACTCCTGACCCTTCATGGATTGTTACGGAACAGTTTTATATTTTTTAATGTCTAATATATATATATATATATAAGTTACGGACTGTCAGCTGACAGGTCCATATCAGCTGATCGAGAACAGCTGACCGATTGTATATATATATATAGACGGACAGGCTCCGCAAATAGATCA
>NW_027116427.1:285027-308997 GCF_000696795.3 Halyomorpha halys | reverse complement strand
TTTTAAAAAGAATAAAGTTGAGAAAAAGGATCAAAATTGTTTTTAAATAAACTAAACCACTCTCAAACAAATATATTAATAAAAAATAAATCTAATTCTTACAATGTTTATATCTTGTTTTTTAGTTAGCCCTGACTTAGCCCTACAAACGTTGGTTAACAATAAATAGTTTTCTTTTACTATTTTGATAGCTTTATTGACCCCCACACGGACTATCTTTCTACAATCTACTTCATACGGTCGACTATCTTCTTCCAAAAGAAAATAATATCTTCAAAAGAAAAATGTATACATCAGAAAATATCATTCATACAGTTAATTTCAAATCAGATACAAAAAATTTCAACCAGCATTATACTGAAATTTTAAACTTTAAATTTAAATTTAATTTTAATTTATGATCATAAAGTTTTTTTTTTTTATTTCATTAGGATAGATAATATATAATTAAATTTTATAGGTTTTAAATACTAATATGAATAAATAAATAAACTAGAGTAAAATTGAAAATATAATGAGAATATGGCAGACCTGGGATGTTGTGGTAGGTTACTCAATGTAGTTTTGAAATAGTGATCAGGTGAAATAGAAATTGTTAACTAATTATTGTAATAAGTATAACTACGAAAATAATATGTAACTTAGCACATTATAGTGAAAATTACATTATGAGTGCATATTGTTTCCTAATTTAAGAAGTTTTACAGGTAATTGACTAATGAAAATACTGATAAAGGCATGATGGCCTGCAATATAGTGATAAGTAATGTTTGGCTGTGATAGTGTAATAAGATCCTTGGAAATGGCCGGAATGGCTGAAACGTAGGAGTGTAAAGATAATAAAGAAGTGTTGCGTCTATATGGGTGTTCTTGTTGTAATTCATGTAATTTTATTTTTTATTGTATATTATTTTCAAATGGGTTACATAAATTATCAGTTCTACTTCTAGTACGGAAGCCATTGCACAGTAGGACTATGGCAGAAATAGTCAAATTTTTTTTTCTTTTATTTATCGCTATTTACAACCGTATTTACACACTATCCCATTAAGAAATTTTATATAAAATTAAAATGGAGTAATACAAATGTTTAGAGAAACTACCCATTGGTAGCACTCAAAGGTTTTACATTATCAGGTTTCGTGGCCATCTTCTTTTCAGGCGCCTCGAAGGATTGTCAGGAATGGAAGAGGAAGTAAGGTTAGTAACTAGTAGGTTTGGGTGGTTAGGGAGTTTATAATGGAAGGAATGATTTCTGGTTCGGGCTAGATCGGTTACTTATGGAACATTAAGGTCTTTATGTATTTCTATTCGAGACAACTTAAGGAGCATTGAGGATTTTACGAAGGATTTTGGATTGTAAGGATTGGATACGAGAGGAATTCGAAGGTTTAGTTGAGCCCCAAAGCTCAATTCCGTTTGTCTAGATTGGCCTTATTACAGTCATGTAGATCAGTCTTTTGTAATGAATTTATGCGTATCATTCAGTTTGAAATTTGAAATTAAATTAGTCTTGTATGTTTCAATATTACTATTACATTATTATTCAGAAAGATAATATATTTCATGTATAAGTGAATGGAAAATTTTGAAACTAAACATTTACTGATACAATATTTTGCCTTTGCATCGCAGATACAACACGATAACAGACAAAAGACACAGCTATAACTGTGTAAAGCAATTTGAAATTTGAAATTATCAAACGTTCAATAAGATAACAAATTAGCAGGTATCTTCTTCATGATCCTAATCAGTGTTTTTAAATTTTAATCTCATTGAACGTGTTTTAATTTCAATTTCTATATTTTATAGCTGTATCTTTTGTCAGTTATCGTGTTGTATCTTTGGAGCAAAGTCAAAATATTCTATTAGCAAGATTTTTTTTTAAGTTGTTACGGTTGCCATGGTGAAATAAAAACACTGGCTAGATCTGCGTAGACAAGAGGTGTTACGGTTGCCATGGTGAAATAAAAACACTGGCTAGATCTGCGTAGACAAGAGGTGTTACGGTTGCCATGGTGAAAACAAAACACGAGCGATATGTTTTTGACGAGTGGGTTTTGGTTTTTGTGGAGGTGACAGTTTGATTTTGGAACACGTTACGATTGTTCAATGTGAAGTGGTAATAGTTTAAAGCCCTCTGTCTTTACTGTTTGAACCGGAATATCACCATATGAGAAATGTTGTCATATATGTTTTGTTTTTCAAAATTATGGTGTTTTACTTCAATGGACGGTTATTAACATTAGAAGTGGGAATATAATGCAGTGACGTTTCTTCAGCATGCCCTTGATAAGAGAATAATAATGTAAATATAGTTATTAAGATTAAGCATTAAGTTAAGGTTTGTCAACCTATAAGTTTTAATTGTTTTATTAATTGATAAGAATTTTTTTTTCCCTTTTCATTCTCTGTATATATATTTCTTAGTATTATTAAACTTTTGTACATATAGTTCTGCTGTTCTTTCTCTGCTTTCAACTTGTTAATTCACTCATGTTAGTTTTGTTGTTCACGGAATATTACGGTAATTCAACAGGTGGGTAGGTAACACCCCTAGGTTTTCTCTTATCTACATGTAAAGGTATTCGCCAGTGGTCATAATTCAACAATTGTTTATATTGTGTATATAGTTAGGGTTTTCGTTATTTCCAAGAGAAAAAAAATAACGTGGTGGCTAAGGAGTAATTCTTTATTGTTTTATCTTTTTTTTCCTTTTGCGATTATATTTATTTATTTTTTATTATTTTCCTTTTACTCACCCCCTTCTCCACTGAGCGTGGGCAACTATAAACGATAAACATATAACTAAGGATACGTCAAAATTTGCGGTTATAAAATGTCCAAAAATATCTAAGAGAAAATGGGACGTCACTAAATAGAAATACAAAATGATCAATTGATGTCAATCGAAATTAAAAATTATTTTCTACTTTAGATATGAAACTATAAGATACGCTACTTTAGTGTAAAATATAATTTTATATTAATAAAAAAGGCATAGTGAACCCGAATGTTCGATGCCGATACTATCGTTCTCCACATACATTTGTTCAGTGAAGTCTCTCCAAACCCAAATCTACTAAATCAATCTTAACGCAATCCTCCCATCTACGTTTACCCGCCGGCTTAGTGTTTATTAACATTTTTGGATCTGTTCTTTACTACCATCAACTTTACAGCCCGTCTTGTTCGGCACAATGCTATAAACTGAATTATATTTACCGGACGCAGTTTCCACAATTCTCCGTTGTGTAGCCTTCTAAATTCTCTGGTTAACTCATTCTTTCTTTACTCTTCTTTATAATTATCATTCGTAATTCTTATTTTCAAATATGAGGCGCTATTCCTCCCTTAGTGTAGGAGGCCACGTTTCGCTTCCGTAAAGATATGTGGTAAGGATAATAGTTTTATAAATTCTAACTTTTACGTTTTTGGACAGAATGTGCGAGCTAAGCAATTTCGTAAACCCATGACTTCCTGCCCCACAGTATCCGTTAATAATACCCCACTTACTCCTTTAGAACAGATCCGCTACCTTGGACTACATCTGAACATGGAATCCTCACCTTCGAATTTCTTTCGTATCCAATCTTTACAGTCACAAATCCTTAATGCTCCTTACTTTGACACAAATCAAGTCATCCATCAGGGCCTCAATGTTTCATATGTTGCCGATTTGGCCAGAACCAGATATCAATCCTTCCATGATGAACTTCCCAACCACCCAAACCCTTGTTTCTAACCTGGCCTCTCCTTCATTACCTGAGAATCCTCGTAGGCGTGAGAAAAAATAATTTTCACTTATAATCATACTTTAAGACGATCCTTGCATGTTTCAAAACAGCTATCTTAATTATTCATGACTTATATACTTCCTCTTACTATAGGTCATATATAGGTAAGTGAAATTTGATAATTTCCATAACAATAGTGGAAAAAAAAATATCGAATCCTTTCTTATTTTATATTTAAAAAAAAAAATTAAATCTGTTCTACTCAGGGTCAGGAGTGGAAGTATACTGTTGCTAGACCAACCGTTGTGCAAGTAGGTGGATTCGGTTAGAATCGTCCTCGACTGATTTTTACCTAATTCCAGGGTACCCACTTGATGAGGCTGAGTGGACCCCCCCAGAGGGCTCTCGAACCCACAGGGTTGACTCACAGTGAAACAAAATAATTATTTGCCACAGCCGAATTCGAACCAAATTTAATAACACAGTGGCTTACCACTGAGCTACCTACTCCTACATATTTTTAATTCATCCATTCTTTATAACAAACTACTGACCAGAATAAATGATTATTAATTTTTTTTTCAAATAAACGAAATTAGAGGTATTTCACAATTTTGATCGAAAATTTGTTTTTCTATTACTATTAAACGGTTTTTTAAGGACATCTTGAGCTGTAAAAATTCACTTTGCAGGGCTGCCTTGATTGAAACAAGGATGTCAATTGAATTTCTATTGTAAATTTTCTACTAGTTTCCCCCCTCACTAATCATTTAACCCCTGTTATTGAGGAAGATAAAATTTTAGAACTTAATAATAGTATTTTCAAAATATGCTCTTCTCATGTGGTCCGGGTGCGATAACAAAAAAAACTGAAATAGTGATAACTATTTTAAAGAGCCAACGTTTCGCTCCACTTTGCACGGCTTCGTCAGAGCAGTTTTGACAGAATTCAAAATCCCAAGTGATTCATTAAAATAGTTATTACTATTTGAGTTTTTTTTTTTTACCGCACTCGAACCATATTCCATTTAATATTGACTTTTAATCTTCAATAAAAATGTTCACAAATTAATAATAAGAACTGGATAATACACAAAAGAGTCGAAACGTTGTTTAGGTGTAAAAAAGGAATAAAGAAGTGCATTGTATTTCGTACCCTAACCTACAAATGAATATTTTTCAAATACTAATTTTATTTAAAGAAGTGATTTTTTTTTTGTATCCTTTATTAAAATAGAATTAGTGCTTCATACATATATAATAAATAAAATGTATTATATATACTTTACTAAGTGTTCTCCCTTTGATTGCCTTGTGGTATCATGAGGTGTTGATATGAGTCCAGCTAAGGTGGTGTAGTCTAGCTATAGCCTAAGGATCCATAGCTATGCCATGGATTTAATGGAACGTGAAGAGACTGGTAAAATGCTTGAAACAAGGATTTTCAGCCCTGAAAAGTGGGGCGAAACGTTCGTTAACAATAAATAGTTTTCTCTACTATTTTGGCA
Source organism: Halyomorpha halys (assembly GCF_000696795.3). Lineage (NCBI taxonomy): Eukaryota > Metazoa > Arthropoda > Insecta > Hemiptera > Pentatomidae > Halyomorpha > Halyomorpha halys. The sequence goes on along the minus strand of NW_027116427.1, from coordinate 303,749 downwards.
CCTTTATTGATCGCCATCTGGACTATCTTCCTACAATATATTCCCTTTTAAATATAAAGACAACAGGATGAAATTAATTAATTAAATATTAAAAAGGCTATTTTATTTAATGGCCATAGTGATCTTGAAATATGTTAATAGCAAGTAAAAATGCACAATAAATAGATTATATTAAACACATTATTAATAATTTATGAACATGGATAATTACTTAGTCCAGCGGAACTGATATTAATAATTTATGAACATGGATAATTACTTAGTCTAGCGGAACTGATATCATCATTATGTGCATTTCATTATTAACATAAACAGTTTTGAATTACTCTCAACTTTTATTCTCAAAAGCTCTCCAACGTTTCGGCCCTCAGGCCATTTTCAAGAAGACAACCTTAACTATTGATGTCTTGTTTCTTAAAATCTTATTTGCAGGCAAATTGCCCATGTCACTTTTTATATCCTAAATTTAAAAACTTTTTTACACAAATAATCTCCTCTTTTTCACTTATAATCATCATTTATAACAGAATTAATTAATTCTGTTATAAATGATGATTATAAGTGAAAAAGAGGAGATTATTTGTGTAAAAAAGTTTTTAAATTTAGGATATGAAAAGTTATAAGTGTTAAAGCCAACTCAAATTGACTATGTCTTTTTGTTGGAAGGCTTTAAAATGAACAAAAAAACAAACAGGCTCGGATTAAACATTTATTTGGTTCAATTTAAACATGGTAAAAAAAAAAAGAAACTAAAAACTAACATAAACAAAATATACAAGTAAAAATAAAAAGGCCTTTCAGATAAAAATAAAATAGTTAGATGAATAAATGAAAATTACAATAAAACTAATTTACACAAAAAAAAGAAATTAATATATAAAATAAATACTGCTCGACGAAACGTTTGCTCCAATCCGATAGATCCGAGGAAGAGTGCTGCCGAGATAGGTCGCAGCTCTTGTTGCTAAATAAATCGCTGCAATTGTCCAGAGTTGGTGTAGTGGCTCATTGATGGTCCGAATTTCCAACAGTCGTATTGTATTAGGCGAGCCGACAAAATGAACGCAGACAGGGCTGGTTACACACATTCCTTGGGTTCAGGGGTTGGCCACTAATTACTTAATTAATTGGAACTCATATTAAAATCAAAACACAGAAGTGATCTGGTTCCGAACTGTTATGACGACGAGTACACTCAAAGAATGTCAAATAAAATAATATCAACCAAACACAGACAGGGCTGCTAATGACGCTACCAGGGCCACTAATTAGTCGGAACTGCTCTATTAAAGTCGAAACACAGAAAAGGTCTGGTTTCGAACTGAAGTGACGACTAAAACACTCAACAAATGTCCAAACTATTAAACTACATTTACATGTACATTAACGCAGACAGGGCTGCTGAGGACGCTATCAGGGCCACTAATTAGCCGGAACTGCTCTGAAAAAACTAAGATGGTCGGTCCGTTGCTAGGTGACGCTTCTTAGCAACAATTATCACCCCTAGCAACTGCCTTTATTACTCATTATTACAAACAAATATAATTACACATTTTTCTTTTTAAATAACTAAATCCAATTAAAATAAAACTAAATATAACAAAATTAAATACTAATAAAACTCGAATACTATTTACAATTATTTACAAGGTAATTATATATTATGGCGTTAACAATATGTGACATGGGCAATTAGCCTGAAAATAAGATTTTAAAAAACAAGACATCAATAGTTAAGGTTGTCTCCTTGAAAATCGCTTGAGGACCGAAACGTTGGATAGAATAAAAGTTGAGAGTAATTTGGATCAAAACTGTGTATGTTAATAATGAAATAAACAACTCTCAAACAATAATTATAATTAATCATTAATCTAATTATGTGCATTGTTTATCGAAGTTGAGATCAACTATTCTAAAGGTTAACCGAAAATATTGTAAACCAAAGAATTTTCAAATCTCACCTATTGGAAGTTCTCTTAAGTTAAAAAAAAAGAAAAGATTTTTGTTGTTCTCTTCTATTAATTTAAACTAAACTACCGAGCAGTTCCCGATGAAAGTACAGGACTTAGTAGTTCGGAAGTTTGAAGAAGAAAAATTTTCAGATGATTTCGGAAGTTAAAACTGCTCTGAGTTATGAATACATGAACAATATGTTAATACTGAATCGAGGTAAGTTTAAAACTGCTCTGAGTTATGAATACATGAACAATATGTTAATACTGAATCGAGGTAAGTTTAAAATATAATGATAATAATAATGAACCCGAAGGTTCGATGCCGATACCAATCGCTCTCTACATACATCCTTCCAGCAATGCCCCTCCAAACCCAATGCTACTAAATCAGTTTTAACGCAATCCTCCCATCTACGTTTCGGTCTACCCCTCGGACGTTTACCCGTTAGTTCAGTATTTATTAACATTTTAGGGATCCGCTCGTTACTAAGACCCACAACCTTACACACCCATCTTATACGCCACAATAACCTGAATTATATTTACCTTGTGCAGTTCCCTCAATTAAGTGTTGAGTATCCTACCAAATTCTCCCGTTAATTCATCCTTTTTCAATTCGAATATTTGACGTAATACTTTATTTTCGAAAACCTTAAGGAGCAGTTTATCCTTTAGTGTAAGAGAATTTCAAGACTTAGTTTCTCACTGGAGTTTATTGACCCGGTTGTATTCAGTGGTATCTTCCACCCAAAAATAAAGAATCTTAAATAGGAGTTAATTATTAAATGTTGGGAAAATTCTTGATTAATTAAAACACGGAGAACGCAAATATTCATATAGAATCTTAAATAAGAGTTGAATATTCAATCCAAAGGTTGGGAAAAATTCTTGATTAATTAAAACACAGAGAACGCAAATATTCACCTCTTGGCCGTTCTAAAACAATGCAAACCTTAAGCAAACGTGAAAAGCTGTACTTTGATTTGTGCCCAAAACCAACACGCGACGGGTTGGCCATAAATTAAAGACAACTTGTACCAACGAACCCAAATAACCTATCTCAACGCTTGCGCATGCGCGAATTAGACCTTTTTTGGGTAAAAATGTAAAGGCGGATCCACATGTTGGCCGCTCGCCACGAATCGGCTTGTACAAATGCTTGGCAAACAAAGAGCGGACCATCCACATGTCAGTGTTATTCAGAGAGGCAAGCATGGCGGACGTACTAGTGGTTTCAGCCATTGCACTGGGATTATATTAATTTTATTACAAAAAAATGGAAATGAAAGGAAATTAAATATAAATAAATAAGATTAAATATAGCGGTGATATATTAAAGCGGTAAAGGGGATAAAATGATTATGATGATGATGAAATCTATATCTCAAAAACCACTCGACTTAATGTTTATTAACACTCAAATTAAAGCTAGTTTAATGTACTATAAAGAAGTTCAGGATGTTTACCTTCGTAGGAGTAATAGTTTTTATGATACTCCACAAAATGATGATTCTAGTCGGACAAAAACATTGATTTATGAAAAAATATATCTCAGAAAGTATTAGACGTACAGATGTCTGCCAGTACTCAAATTAAAGCTAATTACATGTACTATGAAGTAGTTTATGGCACGGTCGTACAAATCGCGGCTTAACATTAATCAAAGTTAAAAATAATGATAAATGTTCGAAATGCAACTCGATTGAAGACCCATTACATATTATACTAAATTGCAATAGATATGAAAAATACAGGATTAAATACCCCCTCATCCAAAACAATAGCGCTTTCCTCCGAGGGCTGGCAGATATAGATAGGGCTACTATTCAGGCGCTGTGCAAATTTATTGCAGAATCTAAATTAGATTTTTAAAATTAAATAAATAATAACAAATTAAATTAAATAATAAAAATTAATAATAACAATTTACATCCTCAGTTCCATTCTTTTATAATATAACAACAGGGGCAGTGTAGGACTCCAACGGGAGTCTTGGGTCGACGCAAGAAAAGGAAAAAAAAAAAGTAGTTTATGGCATCTTCGTAGGAATTTTATGATATTTGACAAAATTTTATTCGAACAACTATAAATTAACAATTTGTAAATTTATTTTGTCTAATATCATAAAAACTACTACTCCTACGATTATAAACGTTATAAACTATTTCATAGTAAATTTAACTAGCTTTAATTTGTTTTTTACGTTTTGAAACAGCCGCCATTATTTATTCCCCCTACCTATACTTGGCAGGATTATCATTTTGGACTAGTAATTATACATAGTTTTTATTAAAGTAATCAAAAATTGGGGTGAGATAAGTGGCTTTTTTTCCTCCTGGCCTCTTGTCCTAGGAACTCCTGCCCCCATCACCAAGGATTTTTTTTTATGAACTCCCGGTCTAGATCCACCTTGTTTGACAAAAGCAGGGCCATATCGGGAAGGGTGTGACTGAAGTCGCGTAAGGACGGTCTTAGGAAGAGCATCCTTTTAGGTTGCGTTTCTCCTTAGCTGTCCCCCTGGACATTGGAGGAGGAGCAACCAACGTCTACTCTAGGTAAAGCTGCTACATCCCACTCTGGGCCCCTTTTCTTCATCTTATTATAAGTGCTTATGTTTTAAATTACTAAAATGTTATATAATTTTACAAAAAGGATATTAAATACAATTTTTTTTTTTACTGCCTCTAAAGATTATTGAGTTTATAAAACACCACGCATCATATTTATTAGACATTTCTTAATTGTTTGCAGGCTTACTCTAAAATAGGGAACAGGAACATCATAGCAGTCGAATGGGGGAAACTAGCCGCAGCTCCATTTTATATCTCGGCATCCAAGAACACGTACCCAGTCGGCAAGATCCTCGCCAAGTTCCTCAGGAGTATGATTAAACACAAAAGTCACTCGATGTACCTCACCGAGTTCATCGGGTTCAGCCTCGGTGCCCACGTTGCAGGAGTGGCTTCAAACTTTCTTCGTCACAAGCCAAGGAGAATTATAGGTATTACTCGACAGACAGATTGCTTATTATATGTTATAACTTAAGTGGATGAAGACACGAATTTAAATGTTTCTTAATACTAATATGCATGTTAATTTCATTACGTTTTTTTTAAATGTAATAAGTTTTAACATGCTAAATGTTATAAGAATAGGATTGTGATTAGCCCAATTTAAAGTCCATGTTATATGTTAAATGCAGAGGAGCTCCTAGCAGATTTTCTGGCCAACTTGTTTTGTAACTTTTCCTTCGAGAACATTCTAATTATTATTTTTATCCATTAATTTATTAGAGTTTTAAAAACATACAAAATAAAAACAACAAAAACCAAAAACGAAATATGAGCAACTAACCTATCAAAACAACAGACAAAATGGTATAGAGTTCAGTTGGTCTGTTGCCTCGTCATTCTCCATTTAGCTAGGCCATTAACAGACTCTCAACCGTGTTAAATGATATATAGTTTTAACATGTTAAATGTTTTAAGTATAGGAGTATGAGCAGTCAAATTTAAAGTCTATGTTAAATGCAGAGGAGCTCCTTGTGGATTTTCTGGGAAACTTGTTTTGTTACTTTTCCTTCCTGAACATTCTAAATATTATTTTTTCCATTACTTTATTAGAGTTATATAAAAAAGTACAATACAAATCAAACACGAAATACAAGCAATTAACCTACCAAAACGACAACAGACAAAATGTTGTGGAACTTGGTTGGTCTATTGTGTGACATCATTCTCCATTTAGCAGATCTATTGACAGACTATCTGTTAAAGTGTGACGTAAAAATTTATTTTTATTGTATACATGTTGGTCTGTGGTAAACGGTGAATATATCGATTGTATTTATCTAACCCTTATGTACCCTACTGTAGTCAGTCAGAAGTGCCACCAAGCCTTTATTGAGGATTGTGTCGTTTGTTCTCACTACAGTAAGAACGTTTTATGTTATTTAACCGTAACTAATAAAACAGTAAGAACAGTAAAAACATTTTATTTCTGCCCACCACCCCCGCGTTCAATACTGTCAATCATGTTAAATTTCATGCTGGATTTACACTTTTGCAACTTGCAGTAAATCCAAGACTTGTACAAATGCTTGGCAAACAAAAAGAAAGCAACAAACGCAGGTATCACCGTGGATTAATAAGTGGAGAAGATGTTCAGGGAGTGCAGTCAACAAAAAAAAACACTGACAGTTCTAAAATAATGCCAACTGATAACCAAGTATGGATGCAGTACAAGTGCACTTTAATTTGTGCCCAAAAACCGACACCCGCAAATTCAGGCCAACTTGTACCAGCCATTCCAAATCACCCTCTATATAAAAATAAAATTGATAAATAACTAAAGGAGAAAAAAGGAAAAATGTAGATAGCTTCGAATCGGAAAAAATCAAGACCACTCAATCTCTCCGGGTTTGGGTTATGATCTTTAGTTTAACATGTTAAAGTGTGTTAAATGGAGAAATATTTCCTTCTTTTGGATGTTTTTATAACTTATAAAGCAATGAATGAAAATGAAAATAATAATGTAATGACAGTTGTGAATTAGCTCATCTTGATTCTCTTCCTTACAACCTAGAAGATCAACAAAGTACTCCACAACTTCCAGTTTTCACTCAATTTAGGCATGTTAAAATAAATTACATTAATCTAAACTTAGAAGTAAACTATAACATGAAATTTTGAAAGGAAAGATTATTAAATAAGTTGCTCAGAACATTAACATTTAACATGACTTTAAATAGGGCTGCTCACAATCCTATACTTATATATATATTTGAGAGCGCTCGTGTAGCATCTCCACCATTGTTCTTTGTCTAGTTGCAACTGAGAGCTGTTAGGAGGTAGTAGTTAATTTGTTTAATAAGTTATATATTTAATCTTATTTATTTATATTTAATTTCCTTTCTTTTGTAATAAAAATAATATAATTCCAGTGTAGTGGCTGAAACCACTTGTACGTCCGCCATGCTTGCCTCTCTGAATAACACTGACATGTGGATGGCCCGTTCTTTGTTTACCGAGCATTTGTACAAGCCTCCGATTCGTGGTGAGCAGCCAACATGTGGATCCGCTTTAAGATGTTACAGCAACTTTTTCGATATAATCGATTAGAAGTGTCACATTATAGAATCGATTTAATACATTTTTTTCGATTTTCTAAAATACAACTCTAATGATTTTTATTGAACTCGGTAGATCGATGTATAATTTAGCGGTCTTTAATAGCAGATAGATCTTATATTCATTGAAATATAACAGGTTTTATATGCCGAATTAAAAAAAAAAATCGTCCATATAAGAAACCTTTGGTTTTTTATATATATATAGTTGACCGTATAAGTTAAAATATGAAGAAGATGATCAGGGTTGCGGTAAAAAAAAGAACAAATATTTTTTAACTATTTAATGCCAGACGTTTCGCCCCACTTTGCAAGGCTTCATCAGGGCTAAAAAGATACAAAAATGACTAAGAACATTACAACCATAAGATACAAAAAGATAATCTTATTGTTGTAATGTTCTTAGTTGTTTTTGTATCTTTTTAGCCCAGATGAAGCCCAGCAAAGTGGGGCGAAACGTCGGCATTAAATAGTTAAAAAATATTTGTTCTTTTTTTACCGCAATCCTGACCATCTAATTCATACCTTTGGTTTTGTTTATTTCAAATTAATAATCAGTTATAATTGTTAGCAATAATAAATAATGGATTACTGGATTTGATATTCGTTATTCCCTATTCAAGAAATCCTATAATAGGAATTATTAAAGTAACCATATTCATTTATATTATTGGAAGTTAGTCACTTTAAGATTTATGACATGATTTTATCTGTTTTTTCTTTTTTTATTTTCCATATTCTGTTAAATGTTGTTGTATATTTTTTATTTGTTTTCCTTCTCTAATTTTTGAAAGGAATATGGTCCGGGTGCGGTAAAAAAAAACTCAAATAGTAGAATTATACTATTTTATTGAGCCAACGTTTCGCCCCACGTTGCAGGGCTTCATCAGGGCTAAAAAAGATACAAACACATAGTTACAAAAGGAAAAAAAGAGAAAAAAACATAAGTGTAAAATAACAGGGGTATAAAATGTAAAAAAGTAAGATATAATAAGAAAAATTAAAGAAAAGTTTAATTTTTCTTATTATATCTTACTTTTTTACATTTTATACCCCTGTTATTTTACACTTATGTTTTTTTTTTTCTCTTTTTTTCCTTTTGTAACTATGTGTTTGTATCTTTTTTAGCCCTGATGAAGCCCTGCAACGTGGGGCGAAACGTTGGCTCAATAAAATAGTATAATTCTACTATTTGAGTTTTTTTTTACCGCACCCGGACCATATTCCTTTCATCTTTACACACGGTCAATCAATAATCTTCCAGTTTCTCCAATTTTTATTTTAGTTATATTTTAAGTTCATTTTTATTTTTGAAATTTTGTATTATACTCTTAGGCACTAATGCCCCTCGTAAATGCCTGTAATATTATTCTAAAGGAATAAGTCCCAGAATAAATAAAGAATATTATTATTATTATATCTTTTGGTTAAAAATAATTTTCTTTATTTTAATCTATGCCAATGTTAAGGAGCTTAATATCAGAATAAACATTTGTTTTCTATTTTGTTCTGCCTTACGTGGAGAAAAAAAAATATTGGACAATATTTAAGTACAATTGAACTATTTCAGGGTTGGATCCTGCTGAGCCCCTTTTTGCCGACTCTCCTTTGGAATATTGTTTAGACAAGGATGATGCACCTCTTGTTGAAGTCATCCATACTTCAGGTGGATTCTTAGGTTTCAGGAGGCCTATCGGGCACAGAGATTTCTACCCCAATGGAGGTGAATCATTTTAACTAAATTTAGATAGGAAAAGTTATACAAAATATATTATGTAATAAAGTTATATAACAAGCACTGGCAGGACTTCAGAACTGTAATATACATTACATTATTAATAATTTCTTAATTTAATATGTTAGCCAGATCACAACTATCGATATTTATTGCTGGGAGCAACTTCTTTCTTTAGGGGGAGGAGGAGATGTATTATCGATACCATTGGGTCCTCCCATACTCCTCAATCAATTTAGGAAAATAACTTAAAAATTTGCTATAACTAGAAGTAAATGTAGATTAATTTCTATTAATGAATTGTTATGTAAAAATGTTTGAAAAGTATAATGGTAACAGTTTACCATTCTATGAGAATCAGTAAATAAATATGGCAGATTTTTATGGGTTTTTTTTATTACCCCCTTCTTGGTCATTTCTGACATACAGGAGGAAGAGAGGGAGAGATTATCAACAGGTAACCAACCTATTCTACTGTGGAGGGGTCAAGTTTTCATTTCATACCAACTTTATTCATTTCATTTCAGAGCCCCCGAAATAAACATAAACCCCCCCCCCACCCCTGTGGCTAGATTTGAACCAGTTGTTGCGAGTTTGTTGTACTGGATATGCACATTTGCCACTTCCCACAACTCTAAGACTTAAACAAATGCTTGATAAACAACATACTTCAGTTTCCACACGTTGGCTTTGTTATTTTGAATTTTCTTGGCTATAAAATTTGATTTACTTTAATCGCATTATTAAAAGAAACAAAATAAAGATAGGAGAAAAGAAACATAAATATCAACGAAATAGGTTATACATGACAAAAATGTATACCTTGAAAGTTTTGAGAGGCAGACCACCCTTTGTCTACTGGCAGTGGTAGCATTTTTTTCTTAGAACAAATGAAGAATCAAGACACCATAATTGGTTAGTTTTCTCAAACTAGGATTAAACAAATTTTTAAAAGTAGCCATTAATTCAGTTATGTGTAATTTTGTTCTTATTACTCTAGAACCTGCACTGAGATAGCGTCAATGTTTAATATTTTAAAACAAAATTCCCATATCTAGTTAATATTCAATTTATGTATTCTTCTATGATCTTCTCATTCAAATGGCTAAGTCTGGGAATGACAAAATAAATTTAGCAGTTCTTCTGAGATCCTCCAGGTCACCATACAGCTTGATCATCAAGTCAGTAGGTTCAGGCCATGTCTGCTTCTGTTTTTTCTCCATTAGGACAGGTTAGGAGAATGTGTTCGGTTGTCTGTTCTCTCCTTCCATATTCAAACAGAGGGCTAGGACCTTTAAATTTTGTATAGAGGTGAGCGTTGAGCCAGTTATGTTCAGTTCTTAAGTGAAATATCAGAACTTGCTCTTTTCTGGAAAGTTGGTAATATGGATCCTGAGGTTTGAAGTCCAGATGCTTATCACTCCACCTCTGGTGAACCGGCGCTTTAGGCTGAAAGGTGCAAAATAGGCTCCTAACATCTCTTATGATGGTTCGGAAAACAAGTTACCACGCAATACTTCCCAAATATGGCTCAATTTATTTATTTAAACCTTTTTATCATCAAAGCTATATTTTAGATCTGATAATAATAAAAACAGATGAAATCCTTATATTTATTTTAATAAATTTTAAATATTACAGTATAATGTTCAAAAATATTTTTAACCTTATCATATTTATTACAAGGCTTATTTGAATTTAAATTTTATACAAATACATATTTTTGTTGCTTTTTAGGACTTCATCCACAACCTGGTTGTCCTGGAGATATAGCAGGAATTTGTTCACACAGGAGGGGTTACCGGTATTTTGCAGACGCTGTAAAAAATAGAGGACGGGGGTTCAAAGCAACTAAATGTGATTCGATGAAGGACTACATCGATGGAAAATGTTCTGGAAATCCTAAACTCCTTATGTATAATAACAACTTTAATCCAGCTCTGAATGGATCATTTTATCTTGTCACAAATCCACAAAAACCATTTGGACGCATACAGTAAAATATTTTGGAACTTCCTAATGCAAATAATCCTAGAAAAACTATCTCTTCACTTGTTTGATTTCAATGTTTATAACAAAGAAGGGAGGATTTCACTAATTTATAAGAAATAAGGAAAAGAAAATGAATTGAAACAGTCTAAGTTGAACTAAACTTTCAAGAAAAATTCTAGAGAAAGTCATATTTAAAGAATATAAAAATTTTGCTTGAATATTTTCCTTAAAAATATTTTATCTTCAGCACAATAATTACAAAGTAGTAAAGAACCTCCGAAAGTTCTACAGATTTATCAGTAACATATTCAAATAAACTTTATTTATTACAGAATGGAAACATGTAAATAAAATCAAAATAGTTTTATATGTAGATATCATAAAAAATGATAATTTTCATAAGTTGTAAGTATTAGAATCAAAATGTGTAAATACAATGTCAAATGAAAACTGTTTTTTATTGTTAAATAAAAATGTTTTTCCTGATCGTTTGCCATTTGTGTACTGTTGTTCTTAAATTAGTTTTAGGTATTTACATGAAAAAATAAATCACCAGTGTCACAAAATTTTTGAAAACTTGCGAGTGTTGCTATAGATTCAAAATGAAAGATGTTTGTCACAAATTCTGCAATCTCGGACAATCAAAAAAATTATGATTGGACATCAAAAATCAGTTTACACGATGTTAGTGGCTTCAACCATGGACTCTTGACCTATGTTACTGACATAGGACTGTTAAAATTTTCATCAGCCTTAACGCAGGCATATTGCTGATAACAATAACTAATAGTGAAAACGAAAATAAAATAGAACTAAGAAAAATTCATTTTTTAATTTTTCTTGTTCGATAACACTAGTGAACATATTTAAAATGTAATAATTTACTAGATTAATAATTTATTATACTGATTGTTTGAGAGTCGTTTATTTTATTACTAACACAAACCTCAAATGATCTACTTTTTCTCTCAACTATTTATTTTAAAATATCTCCAACATTTCGGTCCTTAGGCCATTCTCAAGGAGACGACAACCTTAATCATTGATGTCATAATTCCTTAAAATGTCTCTTTTGCAGGCTAATTTCCCATGTCTTATTAACTTCATAATTTCAATACAAAACTATTCCACAAAAAATTGTCTTTCTTTAACCTCATTAACAACATTAATGATTATGGCTGTCATTTGAAGTTTGCGTTAATAATGTAATAATTTTTTTATTATAATTTTGTTTAAATAATTTTTTAAGTTAATATTTAATTGTGAATTAATTCGGGAAAAGATGGTTGTAGGGGGAGGGAGAGGAAAAAGGGTGGTCAGGAGTGAAGAACAATTATAAGTGATATTTATTTACTTATGTCAACGATTCAGCCTGCATTTCAGGCCTTCTTCAAGGCTAAGTACACACAAGATAACAATGTTTAAATAAAAATAAAATAGTACAACAATAAAAATATAATAACAAATATAAAATAAGACAAAATAAAAACAAAGAAAATCAGAACATATCACTGCAAACTAATACCACTTTCAAAAATTTTACAAAAAAAACATTAAAAATTAAAAAAAGGAAACATACAGTGCATCCACCATTTACCTTGCACTGTTTTTTCATATTTTCCTGCATACTCAACCTCTATAAGGGTAATTTTAGCAATGTTTTTATATTTTTTAGCTTTACAAGGGTGCTGTGAACTTTTTTTAGCCCAATAAGGGTGCCATGGAATTTTTTCTAGCCCATAAAAGGTGTAGCAAAAAAGGTTTTGGAACCGCCTAATACATGATGTACATGATATAATGAGAAGCATATTTTAGTAAAATTTAAAAAAAATAAAGAAGTTATATAAGCCAAAAGTGGGTAAGTAGTAAAACTGAAAATAATAAGTAATGGTGAACAGAAGTAAATTAAGAATGTAAGGAAATTTAAATATTACAGTATCAACCACCAATACCAAAATACTAAACCTGCTTTCATCGCCTGATTACATTTTTCCATAAACTGAGAGACTTATTTAAATATTCTCTTGCAAAAGCAAGATGGCTTTTGCTGTTTATGAAACAAATCAATGATTTCTTTAGAGGTTTCCTTCCATGAAAATCTTTTAAGTTTACACAATACATGATTGGCTAGTCAATAACTCATTATAAAGACCATATTGGACAGGTCTCAAGAAATTATTCCATAGTTCTTTAGAGCAGTGGTTTACAAACTTTTTTTGCCACGGTACCCTTATTGAGCTAAAAGAATTTCGCAGCAGCCTTTTCAAGATAGAAAAAATATAAAAATGTTGCAACAATGATCCTTAGGGCGGTCTGGAGAATAAAAAAACAAATGCTGCAATGCTCTGTATATTTCCTATTTTAATTTAATTTTTTGTTGTGATATTTGGTCAAGTGGCATTCACTTGCAGCACTCCTAGCATAAGCTTTGGGGCCTGCAGCTTTAGAAATTTATTCTTTATTTTTCTTTAGTTTCTGGAGTTTAAACCTTTAGAACATCATTTTTTGCTAACCATTTTTAGTTATTCCATCTTCCTCATACTTCTTAAAAACATGTCTTAAAGTGAAAAAATCATCAATCCCAAATTAACAAAACCTTCACTTTAATAACTCAGTGATTGATTTGAAACATTTATAAGCCCTCTGAAATACTAGTTAATAATTAAAAACTAAATAAGTAATTAAATCAATAAACCTTTGTTTTGCTTTTTTTTAATAATATGATAATCATTTAACTTCCTCAGTGAATTAATTAGAATTCCCTATTAAAAAATTTGATGAGACTGGCAACAAATGTTTCTTTTGGACCCCAGAACATTGAGCAGGTTCCAGACTTTTATCACCTGGAATAAGTGGTAACCTGCAACGTCACTTCTATTGAAGTCAGAAGAAGAACATTGGCTGCTATTTTGGACTCTGTTAGCACCTCTCCAGTAATCTGGTGACAAAGCGAACTAAATCATCATTTATAAGACTCTTATCGGGCTTGTACTATGTTATGGCTAGGCGACGAGGAGTATATCTAAAGTATAAGACCAACTCCTCATATTTGAATGGAAGGTGTTGTGCTGAGTTATCTCCTGTTCGGTCAAGCTTTGAAGGCTCAAATGGGCAGGAAACCTCTCCTGAATGGCTGACGATCCTCCAAGAGGATTCTGACCGAGCCCCTTTTAATTCATTGCTGAGTTTGGAGGCCTGTGGTGGGTTAATTGAATGGCAAATTATATCACATGATATTTGAATGTGCTGGACTGAAAGATAGTGGAATAGAACAGGTCGCCGTTGAAGGAGCAAGCCCGAACCCTCATAGGCTGTAATCCCATGAAGAAGAATGACTTAAATTTAAAAAAAAGAAAAGAGAGTGAAAATAGCATATATTTTCAAATCTTACATAATTCATCAAAAATAAATTAATTCAAATCTGCTCCAACAATATTTAAGAGATACAAAAAGCCAGATCAACGTTATCGTCAAATGCAGCGATGAACCTATATAAGTCTTTGTTGGAAAGATATTCAGCTATTTTACTTACACAGTCTGGGTTTAATATAATTTCTGAATTCAAACCATATTTACTATAATTAAAAATTTGAAAAGAATTTAATTTGTTCAACAAAAATATTCTTTCCAAATATAAATCTATTCTATAGAACATAAAATCCCAGTAAATAGGAAAATCTGTCAATAACTGTTCATCTTTTTCTCTGAATCTGTCATATAATGTCTTAACTCTTTCAGGTTTTTCTAGAATAAAATCATACAGAGATAGGACATCATTAGCCTTTTCTGTTTTCATTTGCACAATTTCACAAATGCAGTCTTCTAGAAACAAAGACAACAAACGGTAGTTAATACATTCAGAGTATGTATCTAAATTAATAAATTTCTTATAGTCATTAAAATATTTAATAAGAGTGTGTTTGATCAGTAATCTTGCGCATTCTTCATGAGCACTAACAGCTATTGCCAGTGGGGTAGGATACCGAAGTAACGGTGAGGTGGTCTTAACATTTATGTCAGCACCATAATCTAACAACTCTTTAATTACATCTAAATTATCAGAGTTAATGGCTGGGGTCAGAGCTGTAGTGCCTTGAATACTTCTAGCATTAGGATCTGCTCCATTCTCTAAAAGTTCAATAATTACACCCAAATCTTTTCTTTGGGAAACTGCATGCAGTAAAGGTGTCCTTCCATTGTAATCTTTCGCTTCAATGTCTGCTCCATGCAACAAAAGTTCTTTTACTATTTGAGCATTTGGTGCATAATGAAGTAAAGTGGTCACACCACACCAATCCTTAACTACAAAATTAGCATCTGCTCCAGCACATAAAAAACTCTTAACTTGATTATAATCACCTTGACTTACAGCTTTCAGTAATTTTTCATGAAACTCGTCATACATTTCAAAAAATATATAGAAAACATGAGTATAAAATTTGTACCAAAACGAAAAAAAAAATGTTTTTTTTTTTATTACTCTAATAGAAAATAGACAATTTAGTTAGTTATTCTAACTTAAAATAGAGAACAAAAAACTACATACTGATCGCTTTTGTTTTGATGCTAAATAAGAAAACTATAAATGACATAACCGATAAAATATGACACAACTGATCACAGAACAAAATAATAACATAGAAATAAATCGATATTTATGATATTTACCTCTTTGTACGAACAAGGAAAATTGATTTTCAATGATACAATTCAAGTTTTTATTGTTTTATTTATTACTGTGATTGAACATTGGGCCAGTTAATTTATTCATTCAGGTCTCCGGTTAATTTTTTTTTAATGAAGATATCATATTACTTTACTATTTCATACATGTAGCTAAAAC
Organism: Halyomorpha halys; assembly: GCF_000696795.3. Taxonomy (NCBI): domain Eukaryota; kingdom Metazoa; phylum Arthropoda; class Insecta; order Hemiptera; family Pentatomidae; genus Halyomorpha; species Halyomorpha halys. The sequence continues at coordinate 288,096 of NW_027116427.1, read as the reverse complement.
AACGACAATTTCGGTGAGAGAATAACTTTCAACTGGTGTAGAAAATTGAGTAATTACGATCTACGGTAACTAGAGAAAAAAAAATTAATGAAAAAATAAAGACGAGTAATGCTAGTTAGTTTTTAATAAAAGGAAGGGGGTCCGGGTGCGGTCAAAGAAAAACTCAAATAATGATTAAACTATTTGTATTGAGTCAACTTTTCGTCCCACGTTGCAGGGCTAAAAAAGATACAAACACTTAAATGATGTAAACATAAATGAATAAAGTAAATGAAAAATTAAAAAGATGCATGGTGAAACGAAAAAAATATATAAGAATAATAAAAGGTTATAGACTATTAATGAAAATGGAAATAATAACAGATGACTTTTTAGTTGCAAAATTACTTAACTCGCGCCTTCTGTGTAGAAACAAGTTAGAATTTATAAAACTACAATTCTTACATTTGTGAAACGTGAGCATTGAGGAGAAATCAATCTCATGGTATTTTTTTTTTTAATATTATATAAAATATTTGGCCAGAAGAAGGATGAGTTAACCGAATATTCATTTCCAACACTGGCGTATCCAAGATTTCCTTTAGAAAAAGGCAGAAATAAATAAACTGTTATGGGATAATATTCGTTTTATAGGAATGTTAATTTTTAATAGCAGTTATTGAGTAATTGAATGTATATTTCTTAAGCGTCACGCGTAAATTTTATGCTTAAAAATTAAATGGGATCTTTCGTTATTGAAATGTTTCTTGAATAAAAATGACGTTCCATATTCTTCAAAACTTTTTATATAAACTTAACTAGTCGAAATTGAATAAGCAGATAGTAAATTGATTAATAATAAAGATGGGATTTAATTTAAGTATAAGAGAAAGTTGAAAGAATTTTGACTGTATTATAAATAGGAATTTGGTTTCTAAGTATCGATAGAGGTAACAAAGAAGTGCTCTGCACCTGTTTACCTGGGCAAGGTCTCATTCAGTTTACAGCTGGTTCCAGACTCGAGTGTTTGTGTTTTCATTTGCCACTTGGAGTTTTATGGTTCGCTTAAAGCCACTCTTTTACTCCATTTTACTTTCCGCAGAATATTCTCTTCGGATGTAGTTTTTTACTGGACAACGAATTTAGTACTGGTTATTAAATTTATTGTTCATAGTGGTCTCCACATCTAATTTGAATTTTTATAACTTATTTGGCTTTGTGTTGTATTGGTGCAATATTTTTAATTTTTCTTTGTTTCATCTTTATGATGACATTACAAAGATTCACTTACTATTAAAATCAGTTTTATTTTTCATCGGCTACTATTTTATTCTATATTTAATGTAGTGGTTTTCGTAAGACTGCTGGTTTATGATTTTAAATTATTTTACTTAATGCTTATGAAGATTACAATTTATGGCCATGGATAAAAAGTGAGTAATTTATTGAATTCTTGTTTATGTTGATATTTATTTATTGCTATCTAGTAGAATTGTAGTTAATTGAGAATATAAATGTGTATATATTTATTTAACAGGCATTATTCTCCACCCAGCATACCCCCAGGGTTTGGTGGGAAGGTGCTAAACAGGTAAAGAAAGTGATAGATTTTATTTTCAAAATAGATTTAATCTAGATTATTTTGAAATAATCATATATTAGTCTATAAAGTAATATCTATCAAAAGAATTGGCCATTATTTAGCCACATTGTAATGATGTACAATGATAATCCATTGTTTTTAATATATTTTTATTGCTATCTATTTTGTTTCTAATTTTGTTACTACCATGATGGGGGCATTGTCTTATTGCTTAATACTTACTAAATTTGTTTCTGTTTTGTCATCAACAGATTCAGGCAATCGTATTGTTAGAAGAAATAACAAAAGAAATATCCTTCAAGCTTTGTTGTAAAAGGAAATTTCTTCTATTAATGCCCGTTCTTTTGTTGTCTGTTCTAACAGATTTGTAGTATTGCCATATTATTTGCCTAAAAGGTTAAACCAAGGTGAGGGTTGGTACTGCATTTATTTGTTTTGGGATTTAAAAAAAATAATTTAAAATTATTTTTCTTAACATTATTAATGATTACAGTTTTGTTATTTTTGTATTACCAAAAGATTAAATAATGGTATAGGATTTTTCTAACAGCTTTTTTAAAAATTATTCTTGTTAGTTAGATATTATTTTTCACATGTTTAAGATTACTATTAATTAGTACTATTACTTTTATATTTTTTTTTCTTGTTATTTTTTATTTCTATATCTGATATTATATAAAACTTCAAAGATGTGAAATCTTTATTTCATCTCTTTCTTTAAATAAAAATATTCGAGTGGGAGTTATTCCTCATGCTTTGGTGTACCACATTTCAATCGCATAGCCTTGGCATGTCTTCTATTATATGACATTCGTTCAAATCCTTTACATCGACATCTCTGAGAACATTGCACTTGTGAGTCCATGCCTCACTATTTCTCATCATTTAACTATGAACGATTCTAATATAAGTTTTTATATCTAATGGGCTGAGAAAAACAAAACTTAGAATATAATAATTGGTTCATTTATTAAAATTTTTCATGATCATTATAAAATTGTTTTAAACTTTATTTCTGTATTGTTTATTTTATAGTATACCATTAGCCTCGTCGCCAGTGAACATTCCTCATCCACTTGCTATGAAGACTATACCGTCTAAAAATATTTTTCATAACTTCCCTCCCGCTGTCGCAGCTTCTGCCCCAACAGAAACTATACCATATGTCGACATGTTATTGTAAGTATCATAATTTGGTTAATTTAAGTATATTTTATAAAGTATATTAACAATTATAAAATGACCTATTAAATTATTCATGTTTAGGTTTACATAGTTGTCATTGATTAAATTTTATAGTCTAGTAAGAATAGATTGAAATCCAGCTGTACATAGAAGTAAATGTGAATTAATTTATGCCAACGGATCCATACGTAAAAATGTTAGAGTTTACCACTTGAGCATGTGACATCTTCAATATGGCAGATTTTTCAAAATGGCCGCTATTCACTAGTCATTAGCCATACACTAGTTACCATACATTAGCC
>NW_027116427.1:271175-284467 GCF_000696795.3 Halyomorpha halys | reverse complement strand
CCATACACTAGTTACCATACATTAGCCATACACTAGTTACCATACATTAGCCATACACTAGTTACTCTATACCTTAGCCATACACTAGTTACTGACAACTTCTCAAGTATTATAATTGCTGAAATATCATTATAAACTACTTAATGTTGCATTTGATGATCTGCAATTTGACCCCTAATAGAGTTCTTTACGTTCAATAATTCCCAAGGTACAGTTTTTCGATAACCAATTTTTTTTTCTTAAAAAAAAAAAAATAATTTTTTGTAATAATTTAATTATTTATTTTGACAAATATCATGAAAACTACTATTCTAAAAAAAAAAAATCATAAGCAATAATGTTGTGCATTTAACTAGCTTTAATTTGAGCTCTTATATACGGTGGCCATTTTGAAAATTATACTGTATTAAGCCTATGCATCCCCTGGGTGTGGCGAACCTCTTACCATTTCCTTTTGCAAATAATTTCACATTAGTTTCCATTGAAATAAATTAGTTTACATTTACTTCTTGGTTATTTTACTATATAATTACTAATCTGATGGATAAAAATCAATATTTGTCTGTTCGTACTTTAAGGACTGTCCTCGGATGAATTTTTATTGGATTGCGATGAGTATTTTTGCTAAAAGTTCAGGATTTCCCCGGGAAGAGCTGTTCCGATTGTTTCAGTAAAAAAAAGTTATTAAAAAACTTGAACATTTTTGGCTCATAGCTCAGAAAGTATACATTTTTTTCATGGTTATTGTATACCAATTGATTTTTACCAATTCTATTAAATAATTTTTTTTATTCGTTAAAACTTTTTTTAAAAAATGGGGATTTAAATAAAGTAGTTTGAATTTTTTTTTTTTTTTTTCAAAACAAAAGTTTGAAGTGCCACTTTCTTCTAATGATATGGTTTTAGACTTATACTACTATGATTCTCTATAGTTGATATTTCCGAGATACTGTTATACTATGAATAGATTTTGTTTATGTTTTTGCATGAATAATGATTGTTGGGATTATTACTGCTTTAGATATTAGCTGGTCAAATTACTGACCACTGCCCTGAAAACTATCTGGATCTATAGCCTACTATTTCATATATAGTCTAGTAAAATGGCAAATCAACCTAGAAGTATTTGTAAAATAATTTCTTTCAATGGTTTCTAATGTAAAATTGCTTACAAAAGGCAGTGGTAAAAAGATCACCACTAATATGCCTTCAGGTTTATTGCCATAACTTAACCTTATCAATAAGTATTTAAAGTAGTTTAACTTTTTAAATAAATTCTAAAAGATAGAACTACACAAATTTTTGTTTGTAACAAGATTTGAACTTCAGTATATATATCTTATATTTTAAAGTAAATTTTTAAAACAGGATAATATTGTAATTTTCTAAACAGCTAACGTGTATTTTCTTTTTGAAATCAATTCATTTATTATCTGAACATTAAAAAATATAGGTATTTGAAAAACTATTTCTCAGAAAATATTAAAATTAAAGATTACCGTTCGTATGCGATCTATCAAAAATCACAAAATAGAAGAGAAAATCTTGTGCAAAATTATAATGAGAAAACCAAAAGATGTAATAAGAACAAAAAAAAACACATTATTTTAGTATAATTAATAATGAAAAAGTGAGAAAAAAAAGAAAACAAAAAATAAAATAAGAGAAAAGGAATATAAAATAAATAAATATTACAAATTATTTCACATTCCAAGAATAACAAAAATTATAATCACAAAGATGTTAAATTTTGGATTGTGTAATGGTAATAAACTAGAAAAGGAAAAAACATAACTAACATGAAAGATAATATAGAAACAATTAACTATTTTATCTTTCATGTTAGTTATGTTATTTTCTAATTTATTATCATTATGTAATCCGAATTTAACGTCTTTGTGTTCGTAAGTTTGAAATACTTTTTGTTCTTATGCTGTGAAAACGGCATATTTAAGTATAATGGGAAACTATATAGGCAGTTATTTAGGGTTCCAATGGGGAGAAATTTATCAGTATCAATAGGAGGATTAGTTATGAATGATTTAATAAGTAATGTAATTTCTAAATCAGGAATAATAGTCGAAATAATGTTTAAATATGTAGATGATATTTTTTGTATTATGAAAAATATGATATAAAAAATTATTTGAAGCATTAAAAAGTCACCATGACAGATTAAAGTTCACCATGGAATTGGAAAATGAATAAAAAACTAAGATTTTTGAATATGATGGTAATAAGGACAAGGAAAGGATATAACAGAATGGACAAAGAAGGCAACAGGTAGTAATTTGATATTAAATTACTATTCCTGCCATCCATTTCAAATGAAATTCAATGTAATCAATAATTATGTTAACAAGGTATAAGAATAACGGATGCTAGTAGGCTGAAAAGAGTAAAAAGTATGATATTTAAAATATTTCTGAAAAAGTTTTACCCCAAAAAATTAATCTATAAAATTTGGAATGTAAACCTTCTAAAATTCTAAAGATAGGATGGAAAATAAATTAGCAAATAATAAAGCAATTAATAAGAAATATTAAGGATTTAACTACATAAAAGGTTTATCAGAAAATATCTAGAGGTCATTTAAAGATTATGATGTTGATGAATACCCATTATGGTATAGACCTAACAATAAAATTAAAAATTACTATGCAAATTGAAAGACAAAATTAAAATAAAAACTCAATCGGGATTGATATATAAAATCCCGTGTTTAAATTGTCCAGCTATCTATATTGGTGAAACAAAGCAATTGTTGGAGTATAGAATATATCAACACAAAAATGATACAAGAAATACGGGAAAAAGATCCCAATAAAACAGCATTAGTGCAGCATGCAGCTAAAAACCTACACAATTTTGATTTTGATAACACCATAATTTAACATAAAGAAAACATGTTCAAAACAAAAATACTTGTGTCAATTTATATATCAAAGAACATCAATTATACAGTTAATTTTAAAACAGATATAAGGAATTTAAACCTACATTACGCAGAGATTTTAAGTAAAATAAATTTATGAAAAATATGAAAAAAAAAATTTTGTTGCTTACAATTAATTTTAATAATTGGAATAAATACAAATTAAGATCAAAATGCAATTTGAATTAAATTAATAAGAAGCCTGACCTGAGTGTGTGGAAGGTTATAAATAGTTCATTTATGTGATAGTGTAGTGTAGAGTAATTGAAAATTAATGAAGTTTTGAAAAAATAGGTAACTAAACATAAGCTTAGGTAGGCTTGTTAATGATTGATATTTTTTTTTTTTTTTTTTTTTCGGCCAAGACTCCCATTGGAGTCCTATACTGCCTAACCATGGTTGGGGGGGTCAAAGTTCTTCATTTTGTGGGACCGCCACTGAATGAAAAAATTCGACGTCCCAGGGCGGATTCGAACCGGCACCGCCAATAGACATCAAATTGGTAAGACTGTGTCTTAACCACTGAGCTATGGGTGGCCCAATGATTGATATGACTTTCTAATAATTGGCTTTTTCATAGGGTGTTTTTAACTTAGAGTCAGTGACCTGGGCAGAATAGCCTGCAAAACATTTTTTTTTAATTTTTAAGTGTGGTGAGAATTTATATTTGAATGTATGTTATATTATTAGTAATAATGCTACAAATAAATGTATAATAAGCTGTTAAATGTGTATATTGTCCTTGAGGATGGCCGAATTGGCCGAAACATTGGATTATTGATTAAGTAAAGACTATTGAGACTAAACAAGGATACCATTTGATTTATTTAATAAATAAATACCAATCTCAAGAAATTGAAAAAAATTATAATTAAAAATATATTAATATTTGCCTATTTTAATTTAGTAAAATGATTGTTATACTTTGTGTAATATAATTATTGATTAAGTAAATGCAGAAATTAAAGATTAGACTAAATAATGGACAATATAGTATTTTACAATGTTTTGGAAAGTGTCTTATATTGTTTATTCGATAATGCTAATCCTCCTGATTTTTTATTGTTTAGTCTGAAACTACACATTAAAATTTAATTTATTTTTAAAAATTAAATTTCAAATACTCATAATAATTCAACGTTCTAAATTGTAATATATATGTATGTTGGTAGATATGTGAAAAGCTAATTATACATTTTTTTTTTTTTTCTAGAAACAGTTCTACCGAAAGGAGAAGCTTGAGCCCACATAGAAAAAATTCTGGCTTACCAAATGAGCGGTTAGTTTTGCTTAAGACATATTTATCGTGATATACAATTTTTTTAAAGATTAATAAACATGATTCATACATTTTTGCCGTTTATTTAGGTAATGTACGATTTCGAGAATGTATTAGTTATAAATCGTAGAGTATTCACTGATTATTTTGTTATTAATTATCTACTTTATGGATGTCTTTTCATTATTGTCATTAAAAACTTTTTCTTCTTCTTTTCCTTAGGGTAAGAGTATTATCCTGTTCTGATTTGGAAAGTACATTAACTAGCAGATCACAAGATAGTTTTAAATATTATCAAGATTTCCCTCCGCCTCCACCAATTCCTATTTTCCACCACCTCCCACCAATTCAGGCCTGCTCGCCACCTCAATACGTTCAACAGCAAGGGCATAGGATGCCAGTTGGGCGCAATTTTCCACCTTTGATTCTTGGACAACAGGGGACCGGTATGTATTTCTAAAAATATTTGATTTTTTGTGAATAAGAAATGTTTTTATAAATCAAAGTAGAAAAATTATTATAACAATAGTATCTCACTTATTAGTTCTAGTAGGAACCAGTTAATACCAGCATATAAAAGATGAAAAACAAATTCATATATTCGTTAAGAATTAAAATACAATCCAAAAATTAGTATACAGGGTATATGTGTTTTAATAGATGTGGGTAGCTCATTGGTAAGGCACTGTGCTAGAAACTCCAAGGGCCCATGTTTCGAAACCCCTTCATTGGCTGAAAATTTGAATGATTATAAAATCATAAATCTCCAGTATTTATGGATTGAGAAATATATTACTTTATTTTAATGAATGATAAATCTCCAATGTTCATAGGTTCAGGAATTAATTACTTTATTTTAACGAATGATTATATTGAATGGTAAATTATTTAAACAAAAAAATAGAGGTAGTTATTTGATAGTGAGAGTGGGTAGCTCATTGGTAAGGTACTGTACTACAAACTGCAAGGAGACCGACCCGGGTTTGAATCAGGCTGTGGGAAATAATTATTTTCTGTTTCACTGTAGCCATCAGTCAGTTCTGTAGGTTCAGGAGCCCTATGGGGTCCACGCAGGCTCATAAAGTGGGTACCATTAGTTGGCTAAAAATCTGACAGTCGAGCGTGATTCTGACCAAATCACCTCCTTGCACAAGCTTGGTCTAGTAAAAGTACTGCACTCCTGACCCTTTATGGGTTTTAGCGCTACAAATTTAATTTTTTTTTTAAATTAATGAGATCAGTCTTAGAATATATAAGAAGTATACCAAGCTCACTAATTGACACCATGAACACAATCTCAAAAACAACAATGGCTATGAAACTGAAATTCCAATAATGATTTTCCTTATTGTGTAGACAGGCAATAAGACTGGGTTCCAAAAAATTTGTACTAAAGTGGTTTTAAAAAAAAATCATTTCCGAAACCTAAAAACAAAAAGTTATTTTTTTTTTTTAATAAAATAAAAAATATACATCTTAAAGATTATAGCCACTCATTTGAAAGGTGGTTCAGATTGAACAAATCATTCCAGCAAGCACTAGACTAAGACTAGCTGCATTATGGCCGCTTCTGTTCAGTATTATTAGAGTATAAAGGATTATACACACACCGACTCAGCAATGGTCTGCGCTGACTGACTCATAAAACCAGCGTAAATCTTGGACATATCTTCAGTGAGGTTGGGGGTAATGAATTAACTCTCCATAATTACCAACATTTACTACTAAAATACACTGCACACTGGATAGATGTCAATAAAGAAGTATCTGAACCTCACTATAAAGACCTAACCCCTTGATATTCATTTAATGAAGGTTCCACTGTTTTATTATTTTGTTTTTTTCATAAACACTTTTTTTCTTTTATTAACATTAAAATTTATTCAAGGTTTCCCAATTGTTGGCAAGACAGAGCAGCAGATGAATCGAACTATACAGCCTCCAGTCCGTCCTCCGCCTGGCTTTGAGGTCCCTATGCTCAACACCCCGCCGAGTCCTCACACTCCACCTCAGTTTCCTTCACCACAGCCTTGGTCACCTGCAAGACTAGCTCCAATGTTTCATAGGTTATTGAGTTTAAATTATGATTTATTCAATGTTTTTAAGAAGAAAATTAGCTTTGAATAAACTTAATACTGATTCTATCAGAGCTGATTAATATAAATTGACTTTATTTCTTCCAGAAATGAAAGTTCAGAATTAAATAAGGAACCGGAAATTAAAAGTCCAGGAGGAGGAGCAAAAATGCAATCCACACCCAAGCCTTATGATCCCAAGCAAAACAACAAATATGTTGAACATACAAACAAACAGAAACATGGGAAGCAAAAGACAAATGGAGAACGGACACAAGCTATTGAGCATTCTGAAGGCTGGGACTTATGGGACGTGTACTCAGCTGGCATAAAGTAATACTTAACATTTCTTCTTTTCTCCTAGAAACATTACATTTATAAATCATCCATTTTGCTTATACTTATCGAGGCATGTAATCGAGTAGATCATGAAGGGGTTCAGTTTTTTTAATTCCACAAAAACAATCAGAACTTCAATCTCATAGTGTTAGATTGATTTGTGTTATTTCTTAGTATTCCTTGCAATCCTGAACTAGATTTTTTTGAACTAGACATTATGGAAATTTATTTCTCAACTTATTAGGAAAATACTACTTTAGAGGAAGCCATTTTGAACATTTAGCATTTATTCCAGAATTCAAAGAAAAAAAATAGAAAATGAGAGCAGAAGTCATTTCAGTTATTTTTATTATTATCATTTTTTATTTAATTAATTTATTTATTTTTTATTTTATTTTAATATTTGTTAATTACATTTTTAGATTTATCCTTAGAGATCAATTCGTATCGTACTGATCTAGCTTATAAATTGTAGTAGCCTCCACAACACCCTAATAGTCTAAACTGTAATATTTACATTTCACTTATGTCTATAATTTTTATGCGTTTTTTGGCACCGAATAGATGTTGTTATCTGGTTAGGCAGGAAGAGAGTGGCAGGTATCTGTTTTCCCACTGCTCCCTTAAGAATCTGAAATGGTTAGATTTTTTATAATAGTAAGTAAGTTGATCATCTAAGATCTTGTCTAATAATTTTTTTTTTCATATTTTCTTACTTTTGTTGTATATGTATTCAAATTTTCTTTCACATCTTGCAATATTTGTATTTCGATTTCATTTAGCCCTGAAAAGCGGGACGAAATGTTGGTTAACATTAAATATTTCTTCTACTATTTTTGCCTTTATAGACGGCCATTCGGACTATCTTCCTACAAAAATACATTTTTACCCTAACTAAACTGTTTATTAAAAAAAGAAGGGGGGAGGGTGATGACTATATATTTCAATATACTTCACTACTGCCCATAAGTATGATGATTGAGATTAAATATTAATTGAATTTATCTCGAATCAACATGACCATTTGAGGAATTCTATGTATTATTGCAGAGTAACTTTGCATAGAAGTCATATTGTTATAAGTGTAGTATCGCATGAACGCAGACACATTTCTCATAGTACCCAGAGAAGAGAGAGTCTCCAAGGAATATTTAATATAAGTATCGTGATGGTGTGAATATAGTTGACCGTAGATATACAAGAGGAAAAGATGAGAGGGAGGGGGAGGGAGTGGTGTGTTCAGTAGAAAAACAAATAAACAAAATATTATTTAATTGTGCCGACATTTCGACCTGATCGAACAAAGGTTTCGACTCAGGTCTATAAAAAGAAACAGAGATAACAACCATCATTAGGTGAAAAATAAATAATCTTCATTTTTTCTTCTAATGATGGTTGCTATCTCTGTTTTTATAGCCCTGATAAAACCTGAAAATCAAGTAAAAAATAAATAATTTTTTGTTTATTTGTGTTTTTCTACTGACCCCTCCCCCCTGACCATCTTCTCCTCTTCTAATATAAATATCATTTATGTTATTTCTTAAACTTCATTATATTTATTTTAATAAAATTAATTTTCACCCTTTTTTCACTTGTTTACTCCTTTTTTACACCTGAACAACGTTTCGACCTCTTCTGCCCATTATTCAGTTCTACTAATAGAAATATTTCCTATCAACATTTAACAATTAAAATATTGTTATAATAAATAAAGTTTATATTGCACCTTAATATTTTTTTTTTTTTTTACACATTTCGATATAAGAATTAATATTTAAATACATCATTTCATTCATTTATGACTATTTAACGAATCTAAAAAGTTTCTTGAGATTGAACTAAAAAAATTTAGTAATTGTTCATATTTTTTCATACTTCATTATTAATTTTTGGACATTTGTCATTTAAGATTAAAAATCATTTTTATATATTCCCAACAGAATATAAGTCATACTTTTTTTTACTAACCAGCTTTTTTTATCTATCATTTTTTGCTTTTTTAAAATAATATTTGCCTAAAAGAGTTTTTCTTACCCATATTATTATTATATTTACAAATTACATTTTTAAATGGACTTTCCCCGTGAGGTAGAAGAGCCCTAAACATTGTTCAGGTTTAAAAAAGGAATAAAGAAGTGAAAATGAATTTCCTAAAAATAAATATAATAAAGTTTAACAAATTTTTATTTGTTTGGATTTTAGTTGTAATAGTGCAACTAATTATTTTATATAGAGTTATTTATTTTTTATATAGTTGTTCAGTATAACATTTATGTATATAGTTTATTCTTTCTTTTTTATCACATACCAGACACCTAATGACCACGTGAATATCATTGGTTAGGCTTCTTTGGGAGTCTTGATTTTCTTTTTTTCCTCTTCCAATATTGGCGAGATTTTTCAGTGTTTTCCTGTATGTGTCGGTATCTGAAATTTTAAGGTTCTTTAATTCTTCTCTTATTTGCCTCGTGTATCCTCCCATGCTTTTGTAGCTAAAAATTTTGTTAAAGATCTTTTCATTCAATCTTTCCTCCTTCATCCTTTTCATGTGCCCATAGAACATCAGCCTTCTGATTCTTATCTCGGTTTCCAGGTCTTTAAATTTTCTGTAGATCTCTTCGTTAGATCTTTGCCTGTAACCTTCTTGCGTTTTCCTGGGCCTATAGATTTTCCTTAAGATTCTCCTTTCTATTCTTAGCAGCTTTTCCAAGTTGAGTAGGCATCCGGTCTCCACCCCATATAAAATCACAAGCCTTGTCACAACGTTGTAATGTCTTAACTTTGCATTGGAGTAGAGGTTCTTTTTATTATAAATTTTTCCTGTTCGAAAGCTTAAATTTTCCAATTTTGTGATTTTCTCTCGGATGCTCTCTTTCTCAGAATCGTTGTGACATATTAGTTCCCCCAAATATTTTCTGGTCACTTTTATTTTACCATATTTAGTTTTTACTGTTTTTTTAAATTTACTTCGGTAGTCATGAACTCAGTTTTTTTGTATGATATTTGTAAGCCTACTTTTTCTGCTATTATTTGTAGGATATTTATTTGACTAATAGCCTGTTCCTCTGATTCTGCCAACAGTGCGAGATCCTCTCTGCAAATGTCAGATAACTCATTTTTATATTATTGCTTTTGTTCCCTACTATGGCTCATGAGCTATTATTTTTTTTTCAGAATTCCTTCATGATTTTATCCAGGGCTTTGTTGAAAAGTATGGGAGACAAGTTGTTGCCTTGTCTTAGCCCTGTTTTTATCTGAAAAGGTTTATCTTTCTTTTTTATTTTACATATAGTTTTATTATTTAAGGTCCACCAGGTAAGCAAATCAGTTTAATTGATCAGATAGAGGTACAAGCAAATAAGTTTTTGTCCTTCTTCCTTACGTATGTAGCTATAGTATTTTCAACTTTTATTTTCTTAATGTCATAACTAAATAAAAAATTATTCTAATGATTATTCTATAACATTTGTTAATGATGAAGATTTGTTATGCTAAAAATTCTAATTTTTCTCAGGCCTGTCGAAATACCAAACTCAAATGAATCAGCAAGTAGCTCAGGAATGAAGGAAAAGAAAAAAAAGAAAAGGCAAAAGAAAGATAAAAATAAATTAAGCAACAGTTTTGACCAAAAGTCACAACCTCCTTCGACTGATTCTTTCTACAGTGAAAACACAACAACAACGGCAGTCGACAAATATAGAATAGACACTGGAGAATTCAAAGAGTAATTATTTGTACATTTAATTAATATAGTGAAATAAATAAAATATAATCATTTCTAACATTTATTTATAAAAAAAAAAAAATTATTATGTGTTATAGAGATTGGTCCCAAGATGACTTAGACAGTACCCCAAATGGTGTAATATTCTATACTGAAGAAGAAGAAGAAAAAGAAGGAGAAAAATTGAGGTAAGTGCTCATGATAAAAATTAATGTGAGTGAATGTTTAAATTCTAATAATTCTTCTTTCTTTTTTTTTTTTCTAGAAAACTGAAAAAAAAATTCAAAAGTCAAAAAAGATTTGAAAAATTTGAACCTTATTTGACTTTGGAAGAAGTAGAAAATGGACTAGCAGATAAAACATTAATAGAGGTTTGTCATTCTTAATTTAATTCCATTAATTATTATTATTTTTACTTCTTTTTTTATGATATAATCTGATAATTAAAACAATTTTAGGATAATTATTTTTTTTTTTTTTTTATACTATTTTTCAGGCAGAGATAAGAATCAACTACAGAAATTATAAAGAAGCCTTCGTGACTGATTTGGTATGAAAAATTTGTTTATTGATAATTTTATTTATTTAGTTATTGAGTTATTAAGCTAATTATGTATAAATGATCTTTTACTTTCTTGATACTGTTTATTATTGTTTAAATAAATTAAATTTTATCCAATTTTAGTCTTGAAACAATTTATATTTCTTTATAAATCCAACGTTTCGGTCAATTCGGCTATCTTCAAGAACAATCTATCAAATAGCATACCTTAAATCAGAGTTGGGCAACTATGAAACTAATAGCTAAAATCGCCATGGATACGATATTTATTTATCAATGGTTCATTCATGAATAAGGGTCGTATCCATGGCAACTTTAGCTTTTAGTTTCAACTATAGATAATTTTTGCCCATCTCTGCCCACTACACGGATCCGTAATGGCACACATCAACATCAAACGTGTCAGTCTATTGCGGGCACTGCTGGTGAGAGTTGTTTTTGCACTTGTTTCCTGTAATAAAATATTCATTTTAAACATATTTAGTGGCAGTTTTTGAAAAACCTTTTTTATTTTTTCACTATTCACCTGTGAATGACCTTTTAAATCTTTACAAAGAAGGATAATTAAAACATGCAGAACAATGATCTGAACAATGAGTGACATATAAAGTCCCATTCGGTCACTGTTGGCTGTTGTAGAAAAGAGATGCCAAGCCAGTCTTAAGTAATCACTTTGAACAACATTTAATAGGAATGAAAATAATAATAATAGGACATTAAAATAGTTTTAAACTATTTGTTCTTTTTTTGACCACAACTCTGACCATCTACTCATATTTAAATCTTTATGGTCAACTATATATACGTATATTTAATAGGAGTGTTTATGTTTACATTCCATTAATAAAGTAGTTTCGAACATATTTTAATATCTTTCTTATAACCTAAATATTTTATAATAATAAAACATTTTAGACGTGAATATCTCCTAAATAAAATGTTAACAGATATACCTTCATAGGAATTTTTTTTCATGCTTTAAGATCCATAATTCATATTTTCGGTTAGGACACTTAAACCTCAGACATCCTGTATTTGACAAAAAAGTTCTAAACACCTGATCTTAATTTGTAATGTTTCGTATAACTTTTCCATTTTGAGGTAGGCTGTGTACAAACACACTCTCTCACACATATGCCATTTTGTAAGACTGTTGTATGGAGTCAGAAGGCCTTAAAACGTATATATCTATTAAAAACTCGAATTCGAAGTTTTCCACAATCGAAATACTTCTCCATACTATATATTACATACATAGGTAGGTGAAAGTAAAATTTATTTTTGAGGATATATTTTTTTTTTTCAGAATGAAGGCCAGGATATCCTAATATATGGTTTAAAAGATCGAAATCGTGCATTGGATGGAGATATTGTTGTTATACAAGTAAAAGAAAGAGCTCAATGGACGGTAAGTTTTAAGTTAAAACAATGAAATTAAATTTATTTATTGAAGAAAATTATGCTGGTTTTGAAATTAAATTTATTTATTGAAGAAAATTATGTTAGTTATGGAAATCAAACCTGCCGTTTTTTTTTTTTTAATGTGGGTAGTGGGTGATTCAGTGGCTTAGGGTTGATTTCATTCTTTTTTTGTGATGTGGATTTACTAATTTTAGTAGAATTAGTTTCCTTAAATTCAGGCTTTCATCCGAGCTGAAAAGAATAAAGAGGTAACAATCATCGCTCAGAGGAACATAAAAATAAAGGAAAATAATAAAAAAAACAAATTGGAACAATGAATTTAGAGAAGATGGTCAGGGGGAAGGGAGAGACGGTCAGCAGAAAAAAACACAAATAAACAAACGAATTATTTATTTGTGCCGACATTTCAACCTGATTTTCAGGGCTATAAAAACTGAGATAAGATAAGAATATTATTATTCACCAATATAATATTCTTATCCACTGTATCATTTATTTATTACTCACATTTATATGTATATAAATAATAATGTTATCTATCCCCCGACCATCTTCTATTATATATCTATAGTCAACTATCTTCACATCTTTAAGTAGAAAGTTAATTAATAACAATAGAAGGAATTGGTAGTTGATTGATAACAGTAGAAGGAGATAGTAGTTAATTAATTATAATAGAAGGAAATGGTAGTTGATTGATAACAATAGAAGGAGATTTTAGTTAATTAATAACAATAGAAGGAGATGGTAGTTGATTGATAACAATAGAAGGAGATTTTAGTTAATTAATAATAATAGAAGGAGGTAGTAGTTAATTAATAACAATAGAAGGAGATGGTAGTTGATTAATAACAATAGAAGGAGATAGTAGTTGATTGATAACAATAGAAGGAGATAGTAGTTAATTAATAATAATAGAAGGAGATAGTAGTTAATTAATAACAATAGAAGGAGAT
>NW_027116427.1:270575-270979 GCF_000696795.3 Halyomorpha halys | reverse complement strand
GTAGTTGATTGATAACAATAGAAGATGAAATATAATAATATATAACTAAGAGTTATACAAAATAAATTATGAAAAATTAAAAAACAGAAAGCTTTAAAGAAATAAATGTGTGCTGAAGAAAATGTAAATGATGAGTAATGAAATTAACATTATAAGATATCTAAATAGTGTCTAAATAAATGAAAATTTGGTGAAAACAGGTCAGGGTTTGGGTTCAAAAGAGAAACAAAAATAGTTTACAACTATTTATTATCCAATGTTTTACCCCACTTTGTTGGTCTTCATCAGGGCTGTTCAAGTTAATAGCTTTAGTGACTTTGAAACTGAAAGTCTCTAAAGATATCAGATTGAACGGCCCTGATAGTGACTTTGAAACTGAAAGTCTCTAAAGATATCAAATTGAA
>NW_027116427.1:264537-270465 GCF_000696795.3 Halyomorpha halys | reverse complement strand
AAACTGAAAGTCTCTAAAGATATCAAATTGAACGGCCCTGATAGTGACTTTGAAACTGAAAGTCTCTAAAGATATCAAATTGAACGGCCCTGATAAAGCTCTACAAAGTGGGGTAAAACATTGGATAATAAATAGTTGTAAACTATTATTATTTCTCTTTTGACCCTAATTCTGACCATCTTATTCATAACTTTTTGGTTTTATTCAATATTTATAGTATCAGAGATGTAAAATATCAATATAGTACATTATTTCTAGATAATAAATGTTATCCAACTTTTTTTTTGACCCAGAATATTCTTATTATTAGAGGCAACTTTTAACTATGCAGTTCAATGTGTTTGTTTAAAATCTTGAAAAAAAAAAAAACATTCTAGTTTAAAATATTGTTGATGGCTTACCTCATAGCAGTGCCTAAGTACATGGAAACTAACTTTACGAAAAATACAATTCAAGATTCTCTTTTTAAGGAAAATTTGAACTTTTCAATTAATTTTTTGACTTAAGAGATTTAGATTTTATAACCTAACCTATTCAGTAACAAAATAATTGAAAAGTTGTAATTTCTCCTAAAAGGGGAACCTTCAATTGCATTTTCCGTAAAGTTAGTTTGCATGTAATTAGGCACTACTATGAAGTAAGCCATCCATGGACTAACAACTTTTTTTTTTTAACTTCACTTATGTATATAATCATTAAATTTGATTTATTGATTTTCAGCCACTGAGAAGAGGAGGGCAATCTCTTCCGCATAAGTCAGGAAAGGTAAGCTTTGAACTAGTTTTTGTTTTTTTATAGTTATGTCTGATATTTTGTTTAAATTATCATTTTAAAAATAATTTATATTTCTAGGTGGTTTACATTAAAGAACGGGTTCACCACCGTAATACAGTTGGTTCGTTACATAGGATAGATCATGGTATTCTTACGCTTATGCCAAGAGATCCACGTTTTCCAATTCTCAGGATTCGGCCGCAGTCTGTTCCGCTCAACGTATTAGATAATATAAATACTATGAACGGTGACAGAATTTTATTCAAGGCTTCTATTGTCTCGTGGGTTACTACTGCATATGCTAATGGGTATGTTTATATTAATAAGTAATTTACCATCTGTTTGTTCTATTTCTTTAATTTTTTTTTTTACTTTTGTTCAGAATAATTAAGAAAAATATTGGTCACGGAGGAATTCTATCCAATGAGACGGCTGCTATATTAGACGAGCTTGGTTTGGATCAAAAACCTGTTCCTCATTTCAAAAAGTTGGTTCCTTCTCTTCCTTATGAAATACCAGAAGAAGAATTAACTTCAAGACTAGATTTGAGGTAAATTTATATTGTAAGAAGTATAAATTCCATGTTGTCTGTCGAAAAAACCGTTTTCCACGCTGTGTCAAGTTCCGTAAAAACAGTGAGTGGGGTATCGGCCCACTCCCCTGAGTCAGGTGGAGGGATTGCCTCCTCATAGCTTCCTGAAACACTTCCCCATCTGGAGTGGCTACCTAGGGGAGGTGATCCTAGGGTGTATACCGTCATGGACCATGGTCTATAGTGTGGGGTGAATGTAGTATGCTGTAATCTGTGTAAATGTATGACTGTCAGTGTACTGTTCCCCTAACCTGGAGGACCAGTGGCTATCTGCAGTACTTTGACCAGACGACGGGGCCACCACCTCCCTATGCCCAGTGGTACATCGGCCAGGAAGACCATGCTTTTCCTGGGTAGAGAGTGTTAAGGAGGCGGAATATAGACTGTAGTAGGAGAAGGGAGATGGTCCAAGAGCAAGGTATCTGGTCCAAACTCTCCAAATTGTAACCCCAAACTGTGTAAGCGGTAAAGGGGATAAAATGATTATGATGAAGAAATATAAATAATCATCTATTAGTTTAAAATCATACCTGAATGATCCAAAATCAAATAAATTAAGTCTATAAATCCCAGTTTTGGATAAACTATCAGTTTTGGTTAAATCTCTGGTAAGCATTCTTTGGGGGTTGGTAAAAAGCACTGTATAATGATAATTTCAATTTAATTATTGGAGTAATCATGTTATTACATAATTAACTTTCATGAACTTTTTCTTATTTTGGTGCAGAAGATTACTGGTTGACCATACATAATTATTTGTGGCCATATGCCCCATCTATGTAATTTCAGTTCCATACAACTCATTTTTTAGCTAGGCTGTTTGCATATGCACATAGCATTTTACGAAACTTTGTGATGTGGACTCAGTACACCTCAAAACGTATATTTCCTTCGAAAACTTGAATTCTAAATTTTTCACGACCACAATCCCTTCCTCTTAATATATTTTCCATGTACAAGTAGGTGAAAGTAAAATTTATTTTTTGAGGAGATATCAACCTTTAATTTTTTTTTTTATAATATCAGTCAAAGCCAATTCAAATTGGCCTAGTCTGCTTAAAGGAAGCTATAAAGAACTAAAAAAAAAATTTTTTTCTATTTATTTATTGATATTTACAACTATAAATAAAATACATCAAGTAAATTTGAAGTAATAACATAATAGTATAGTACAAGCATGTAGAGAAACTACCCTAACGTGTAGCACTCTAAAAACATTTTAACAATATAAGGTCTCGAGGCCATCTTCTTTTCAGACACCTCGGAGGATTGTCTGGAATGAAGGAAGAAGCAAGGTTAGAAACTAATGGGTTTGAGTGGTTAGGGAGTTTATAGTGGAAGGATTGATATCTGGTTCAGGCTAGATCGGTTACATTAGGAACATTAAAATCTTTATGGATGATTTTATTTGTGACAAAGTACGGAGCATGAAGGATTTTGGATTGTAAGGATTGGATACAAGAGGAATTCGAAGGTTAAGTGGAGCCCCAAAGCTCAACTCCGTATGTTCAGATAGGTCTTATTATTGTCATGTAGATCAGTCTTTTGTAATGAATTTTAAGCTTAAACTGTTTGTCTTGTAAATGCTGTTTTTTCAGTCTTGTATGAGGATTCCATGTTAGTCGTTTGTCCAGCTGTAGTCCAAGGTAGCGGATCTATTCTACAGGGGTAAGAGCAACATTATTAAAGTATAGTGTAGGGCAGTCAGCAGGTTTACGACGAAGGATAAAGATGATTTAATGGGTTTTGTGGGAATTTATTTTAATCCTCCAATTACGACACCACTCTTCGTGGGCTGTGATATTGGATTGGAGAGTTAGGGATATAATTAAATGGGTATTATTAACTGTTATATTATTAACTAAAAGAGATTTTCAATATAAAATGAAATAAGCAAATTAAATAATGAAAAGCAATAAATTAATTTACAAAATGAATAACTATATATAAATATATCGCTGAGTGTCTGCGACTCCGATAGGTCAGAGGAAGATATTTCTTGATGTGACAGTAGTGTAGAGGCTGCTCTTATATAGCACTTTCAGAAGAGTTAAAAGCTGCTGATTCAGTTAATGTATCCAATAGTATAATTTTAATTAGATTAAATACCACTATGGCACTAATCGAATGCAGTGGTTGCATTACCATTAATCACAG
Source organism: Halyomorpha halys (assembly GCF_000696795.3). NCBI lineage: Eukaryota > Metazoa > Arthropoda > Insecta > Hemiptera > Pentatomidae > Halyomorpha > Halyomorpha halys. The sequence goes on along the minus strand of NW_027116427.1, from coordinate 266,942 downwards.
ATACCAATAAAATGTCTAAAGAACATATAACACAGGGAGGTAGGGTCCACTAAATGAATGATACATATTGATGGTGAGTAGGCAGCTGGTTGTTGACCCGTTGCTAGGCAATACCAACCTAATAACCTCCGCTCATTGTTATTCCTACATTTAATATTATAATACATCTGTTTTTTCCAAAAATAAAATAAACTTCTAAACAAAATAGTACAAATAAAAATAATTGTAATTAAATTAAATACTAAGACAATTTACAAATTAATCATTGAACTTGGCGTGTACATCTTCTACATGTTCATCCATTTGCTATTTATCTGTCGTTGGAGTGCCAGGATAATCGCTGAAGGCAATTATCCAAAAATAAGTTAATTAATTTATATTGAGTTCTGCAAAACTATTATTATAATTGGATTCTTTTTCAAAGACCTTTTTTGTGTTTACCAGTTACCAATTAAATACCTTTTTATTTATAAAATATTGTTACCATTAATTATATAATATAATAAGGGGTGGTATTGGGTAATATAATAGTATATAAACTATATGAAGGATATAGTTAAAGGAAATTATAAAATGATTGACATGATCCAGACAAATGGCTTACCATAAAATATGAATTACAAACAAATGAACTTATTACCTAATATATACATATAGCTGCTGATTTGGGTGGTGCGTGTCGAGGTGTATAGTAATATCTTTGGTGTGGATGTCATTTTGGCATAAGGGGTGACTTTCCATGTCTGAAGAGCCCTCTAGCTCCCCTCGCTCTGTTTCCTTACTTCTGTGTTCTGTGCTTCTCCATGTGTCTGTGTCCATCTTCTCTGTTCTATCTCCGCTGCCACTTGTTCCAAAAAGGGACATCACCTTTTGGGGGGGATCTTATTTCCTCATTGACTATCATATCTCCACGCTCACTAGGTAAACGTCTATCCTAGGCTGAGAGGGGGTGGGAAACTTCTGACGTATGATCGCTTTTGGTGTCTACCTGACTTAATGGAAGGGTCCTTTCCACTTGTACCCATTAACTAACCTGGTGTGAAAAACTGTGGTAGCAGACTACTGAGGTATACAAACACGGGTGTCCCTGTGAAGTGTCTCTTGAAAGGTATCCTACCTCTCCCAGATATCGGAACATATGGCAAAAACTTTAATAATATTGATAATTGTTAATACGTCAATACATATCACATTATAGTTGTCTAAACAAAAGGAGTAAATCATATATCCTGATCATGTAATCAACTCCAATGTAATTAATTCTAATGTAGTTAGGAGGTTCGGAATCATTTTGAAACATATATGTAATGGTCAAGGAAGACATTATAAATATAATAAGTAGATCTAGATCTAAAGCTAACTTAATATTATACCATCTCTTACTACTGTAATATTTCATTTTTTTAACTATAGTTTCTACTTTGTTCCAGATCTGAAGTCATCTTTACAATTGACCCACCCACGGCGAGAGATTTAGATGATGCAGTCTCGATTAAGAAACTAAACGATGATACATACCAAGTTGGCGTTCATATATCCGATGTAACTCATTTTCTTCAAGAAGGAACCAAATTGGATAGAATGGTCTCCAATAGGTACGTGCCGTTGAAGTATTTTTATAAAGCTTTGTAGGTAATTAAATAAGTAATTAGAATTTAACTGTTTTTTTAGAGCCCAACAGTAAAACAGTATTTAGAGAAGGCTTTGCTTCTAAAAAATTTAAATATTGAATAACAAAATCTAGATTATTGTGTTTAAAATTTCAAATTTAGCCATTTTTTCAATGTTGCTCAATTTAACTAACTTAAGTGTCCTTTTCCCGTTTTAAAGGTGATGTAAGACTGTCGCCAAATTGGGGTTTAGTGGGGCGGGTTGTCCAAGTAGGATTCCATTTTATTATTTTCTGTGTTATGATATCCTCTTGTGTGATTGTGACATGTCGACCAATATATTCGCTACTGTCTGACTTCTGTTTAAAGTCTGTTTTAAAGGTAAGATAAATAAGGCTTCAACGGAGGGCAGGAGTTTCGGGTTCATGCCGTTTTCCAATTTTAGCCACTTGTTCAATGTTGCTCGATTTAACTAACTTAAGTCTCCTTGGCTCCTTTTAAGTGAATGTTTTAAAGCTGATACAGGACCGTTGCCAAATCAGACTTTAACGGGCAAAATGACCTTTTGTTCTTTAAACAATCCAAAGAGTTCTATTCATTGATTGAGTGATAAGTTGAGCAGCAACTTGATCATTGAACTGAGTGAATACATACGCAGTTGTAGTGAGTTGGGCAACTTTGCAATTGATAGCTAAAATTGTCATGGATACTTAATTTATCTGTCAATGATTCATTCATGAATAAGGGTCGTATCCATGGCGATTTTAGCTATTAGTTTCATTCATGAATAAGGGT
>NW_027116427.1:236106-264177 GCF_000696795.3 Halyomorpha halys | reverse complement strand
GCTATTAGTTTCATTCATGAATAAGGGTCGTATCCATGGCGATTTTAGCTATTAGTTTCATTCATGAATAAGGGTTGTATCCATGGTGATTTTAGCTATTAGTTTTAGCTAAAGCTAATTTTTGCCGATCTCTGTACCTACGTATGTGTTCCTGACTATTGGAGATATTTCATACATCTATTATTTTTAGTTGTCATGCTGGTGGATATGTCTGGACTCAATAATACTGAAAAAATAATAATTAAGTGAGAGAGCTTAAATGAAAAATTAGATTAATAAAAAGGGAAAGTTTCTAATGATTTAAATTAAAACTGGGAGGGGAGGAGAGGTACAATATTAGTCAAATTTTACTAAGCAATTGACTGTTGAATACTTGAAAATTAAGGTTGTAACATTGCATTGGAGCACCACTGGAAGTTAGGCACCGAGGCAATTTCTTTATATAAATTTTATATTTAAAAAATTTACATTATTTAAAACATGTTATTATTGTTAGTGGTTTAAATAGGTGTACTTCAATTGATTATTTTATGAAGTGCGCCTTCAACTTAGGCCAGGCGTTACTTCACTTTAGAATGAGCTGATTGTGTTATTATGAGTGGACTGTATATTGAGAAATGAATTGCTAACCAAAATAAAACCTAAATTGACAGAAAAGAATTTATTGAATAATTTACAGATGGTTGTAGGTGATGACCGAAAGAAAACATTTATGGTTAAACTGTGTTAATGAGTTTTGATTAGTGGTCTATGGAAACTGTAGCTTTGTATGTTAATGGTCACAATGAATGGTGATAATGTAAATCATATAGTACAAAGTCGACTTACTCCCATGCTTCTTTTTTCTCCTCCTCCGCATCCCTCTATTTCCCCTCTCCTCTATTGCCAGGGGGACACATCAGAAATTTTCTACTCACTCATTATTTTCCAATGAAGAGAGGAAGAAAAATAATGCTTGATCAGAGAAAATAGCTCTCTCGGTCCCTATTTTCTTCTCTCCACAGAGGGTGCTAGTGGAGGTAGGTTTTTACTGTTGTGTACAAGGGGTGCTAGCAGTGCCTTCATATGGGGAGGCTCTTCTAGCTATTTCGTTTTACACGAAACATACACATTGGTTAACCCTCAGTTAACCTAAAAAAATGTGAATACTTGTTCAACGTAAGTCAATTATTATTGTGAACCATTTGTTTTAATCAATAAAAAGCAAATAAGACTTTTATTTTGTGTTGTTTTAATAAAAACTTATTAAAATTTTGTGTTACTGTCACTTTGGTGTTGATTGATTGTTAAATTGTGGCATTTATAAAATATGCCAAAAGATTTTTGAAAAACAACACCATTTTGAATTTAGAAAATATGATCTGGTTAACAGATTGGATAAAATGCATTCCACGCTTATTGAAGTTCTGCATGAAATAGCTCAGAATGGAATCAAATGTAATGTAATATTCAATTCCTTGGTGAGTTTAATATTCAAACAATGAAGCAATTTGGTCTGAGTGGCGGTAAAAAAAGTACATCAAATCATTCTCTTTTACAGGCATTTTTATCAATTTTGGACTTTCGTCTTCTTGAGTTTTGGGGCCTCCTTTTGTTCTCTCTGGCTGATTCATAAATTCTATTATAATGGCAAATATTTTTTGTTTTTGCCCCCCTGACAGGGAGGGGGGTAACCTTATTCTGTATTTAGGTTTGGCCATTTTCTATCTTCCTAGCTTATTACATAGTAAATTTATTTATTATTGTGTTTTCATGGTTAATTTAAATCATGTATTTAATCTTGATGGCTTTATTTTACAGAGCGACAACGATCTATATGGTGGAGCAAGCGTTCCATATGCTACCTCTCACTCTCTGCGGCCTCTGCTCTTTGAACCCTGGCGAAGACAAATTGGCTATATCTGTCATAATGAATATCTCTAAAGATGGTAATTTTTTGTTTCTATTCTCCTTTCATATTATTATATTTACATTTTTATAGCTAAATAAAATTTAGATTTGCTTTAATTCTTATATTCCCTGCCTAGGGGTTACTATCAGAATCAATAATTTAGATTGCTGTTGATTATAGGAATAAAATAAATTGAGCATTGTACAAAAGAAAGTCTCTAATACTAATAACTTTTAATAAAAAAAAAAGTCTTATTTCTTCTCTCCTTGTCCCTCATCTTCTCTCTCTTCCTGTTCTATGAAGTCACTCATATGTATGTTTATTTCAATACTTAAAAAAAGCGCAGACCCATTTCAGTGTTAAACAATGCTACATAATATTGATTTTAATGAAAGGAATATGGTCCGGGTGCGGTCAAAAAAACTCAAATAGTAGAATTATACTATTTTATTGAGCCAACATTTCGCCCCACGTTGCAGGGCTTCGTCAGGGCTAAAAAAGATACAAATACAAAGTTACAAAAGGAGAAAAAAAAAAAAAGAAGAGAAAAAACCAAACAAAAACATAAGTGTAAAATAACAGGGGTATAAAATGTAAAAAAGTAAGATATAATAAGAAAAATTAAAGGTTGTAAATAGTAAATGAAAAGGGTAATAGTAACAGATAGATAAGTAAAGAAAATACAAATAAAGAGATGTAAAAAGAAAAAAAGAATACAAATCAAATGATGAGACAGAAATGCATACCTATTTTGACGGTAGTCAAAACAAAAGTAACCGTTGGTATTGGGAGGAGTGGGGACGGCAGTTGTGCCACAATAACGAAAATAATTTGTAAAGTAAACATGATAGAACAGTATTTAAATTAGGTTGGCTCAATAAAATAGTATAATTCTACTATTTGAGTTTTTTTGACCGCACCCGGACCATATTCCTTTCATCTTTACACACGGTCAATCAATAATCTTCCAATATTGATTTTACTTTTCATTTGATTTGACACCTCATGTTTATTGTTTCAGGTGTTGTTTTGGATAAGGAATTCAAGCGGTCCGTTATCCATTCATGCGCTCAACTAACATACGATCAAGTTCAGGTAATAGATAAGTTAATATCTTAGATTTATTATGAATAATATATTTTCCTTTCTTAATTTTTTCAATGAGTATAGACATTAATTTTCAACCTTTGAAGGTGTTTTCCTCTTCATCTTCAGGATTATCTTAAATTTGTTTAACCATCTGAACCTATATTGGTTGTGAAGATGTTTTACTTCTAGATGTAAAAAAATATTGACTGTTACGATCGGCCACCTGTGTAAGACAGTCTTACCAATTCGATGTCTATTTGCGGTGCCGGTTCGAATCCGGCCTGGGGCGTTGACTTTTTTCATTGAGTAGCGGTCCCACAAAATGAAAACTTTGACCCCCAACCATAGTTAGGCAGTATAGGACTCCAATGGAGTCTTGGCAAAAAAAAAAACTTGCAATAAACAGAGTAAGGACTTTTATAAAAACATGAAAGAAGAATATTAAAAAACTTATTTTACCAACTTAGATCATTTGTTCAAATAGAATTTGTGAAATCCTAGGGAATAAATATTTTTTGAAGGATATGAATTAAAATTTGTATTATAATTTTAAGTTAATAATTATTTACACTTGATAATTAATATAAGTTTGATTGATTTGAATTTTTATAAGTATTTGTTTGAATTTGAATGCATTATAGAAGTAAATAACATTTATTTCACTCACTTGATAAAGTTCAACATAATTTATGAGGGGATAAATAAGAAAAATAAGTTAATAAAAAAAACAGGATTAAAGAACTAAAAATAATATTTGAAAAGTTTATTTTACTTAGATATTTAATTAATAATTTGTTTTTTGTTCTTAGCCCTGATGAAGGCTAGAAATTTTGGCCAAAACTTTGGCACTAATAAATAAGTTTTTATTTATTTGTGTTCTTTACTAACCGCACCCCCAACTATCTTCTCCTCATATATATGAATAAATTATGATGAACTGAATCGAGTTTGTGAACTAAATGTTATTTACTAATTAAAATCAATAATATCGATCAAACTAATATTATCTATCAAGTAAAATAATTATTAACCTAAAATTGTGCTTCTCCAGGCCTTGGCACCTCTCCCATAACCGTATATTTTGTTTTTTTCTGAATTGACTTCCAAGCCAAGTCTTCTCGCAGGACCCACCAGAGCAAGGAAATCGTCTGATATAGCCTGGAAGGAACATCCGATATCTATATCATCCGCGTACGCAAGAATCTGTACAGATCTATTAAATATGTAGCCATTGGTCTGTATCCCACCATCTCTCACTGCCTTCAATAGTGCAAGATCAAAAGCAGGATAAGGCATCTCCCTGGCATAATCCCTTTATTGAGGGGAATTCCTCCGATCATTGTAAGCCTCACAAGGTTTATGAGCTTGCTAGGGATCTTAAAATGCTTTAGAACCATATATAATTCTTCCCTATCCACATTATCATAAGCTGCTCTAAAATCAATAAAAAGGTGGTGAGTTTTAATCTTGAATTCCCTTCCTCGCTTGAGAATCGTCCTGAGGCAGAATATCTGATCAGTCGCGGACCTGCCTTTTCTGAATCCGCATTGGTATCGGCCTAGTGCCCTCTCAGAATAAGGCAGCAAACGCTCGAGAAACATGTTTGACAGGACTTTGTATCCGGCAGACAAGAGGGAGATCTTTCTGTAGTTGGAGCACTTTAGTCGATCACCCTTCTTAAATATAGGACAGATGAGCGACTTGGTCTATGGGTCTGGTAGAACTTAATCTGCCCAAACGGTGATGAGGAGATCCTGCTTATCCTTCACCAGTTCCTATAGTAAAAAATCCTAATTCTTTTAATTCATATTCCTTTACTTTAATTCTTTAAATTTCATAGTAACAAAAGCTCCGATAATAATAAAAATGGAAAATAATTCCAAAGTAGGGGAAAACTTGGCAAAATATTGAAATGTAATATGAACATCACATACAGGAAGTAATTGAAAAATAAATAAAATATTATTTTAAAACATGCCTTATATATTTAATTCATAATCTTTCATCATTGAAAAAATTTGATTTTAAAAGTTAAAATATTTTTCTTAGAAATTAGTTAATTCTCATGAATTGTTATTGATTTTATATATGTATATATAGTTGACCATAAAAATTGATATATAGGAAGAGGGTCAGGGTTTTTTTTTCTTTCCCCATATTGTTTTTGTTTTATGTACATCTCCTGTATTTTTTAACTGTATATTTTACGTATTTTATAAAAAATTTTACTCTTGCCATTGTTACTTATTTTTATTCTTATCATTGTATCTTATCTTTGTATTTTTACTCTTATTATTGTATCATGTTGTATCTTTTTAGCCCTGATGAAGCCCTACAAAGTGGGGCGTAACGTAGGAAAATAAATAGTTGTAAACTATTTTTGTTTCTCCTTTGACTGCAACCCTGACCATCTTCCTATATATGTTATTGATTTTAATGTTTATAATGAACTAAACAAGAAATAATGAGTATTCTTCATTAAAATATGAAAAAATGGCAGTGTATCAAAATATTTTCATTTAATTAATAATTATAGACAAGATTTTTATTTACAATCAAGAAGGCATTATAAATCTAATATGCCATCTTTAGGAACATTATGACAGTTCAAACAAATATATAATTCCATGATATTGATTCCTAAAAAATCTATTATGTATTACACATAATTAATTGTAAATTTTTAAGGAATCAATGTCATGAAATTATATATTTTTTTGAATTGTCATAATATTCCTAAAGATGGCATATTAGATTTTAAAACATCAGCCTTCTTGATTGTAAATTAAAATTATAATGAGGTAATCTCGACTATAATTAATAAATAGATTCATGTTTTACTTTTGTATCTTTTGAATTACTTTAATTTTAGCAACCTTTCTATCACAAATAAAAATATTTCCTTAATCTGGTGTCTAAATATTCTTTAGATAATGTATATAAAACTTATCCTGTATTACATTAATTGTCTTAATACGAATTTTGCTTAATTTGGAGAATTTGTTGAAATAATAACTGTTGACTGTACCGCTACAAATCCAAGCAACTACTATTAATTAAATGATGTATTTTTTCTAATTATTCTTCATAACTGTCTACAGGATGTTATTGATGGGAAGGAAGCAGATTTTCCAGAAATACACAATAATGTTGAAGTTGCTGCGATCAAGGAGGCCATTTTACAGTTGCATGAACTTGCTGTTGTAATAAGAACTAAAAGATTCGATTCTGGTGCTTTAAAAATTGATCAACCGAAGGTAACCTACTTTTTCCGTTTTGCAAATATATAATAATTTATATAATTTGATGTTTATTCTTATTGTGGATTGCTTTCATTTCATTTTTTTTTTTTTTTTGTAGTTATATTTTTCACTTGATGAATCCAACGATCCGAAAAGTCTAGCAGTGTATGAAATCAAAGACAGTAACAAGTAAGTGTAGACAGCTTATGGTAAATCATTCGAATCTATGTAATAATTTTTTTTTTTCAATTCATAAGAAAGTTGTTTTTATATGAACTGAACCAATGCCTTGAATCTTTTAAGTATGTTTTATTATTGAATGCAAGTTTTTTTATATTCTTTTAAAATAATTATACTTCTAACAAAAATATGGAAAGGTGTGAAAAGGTTTACTGTATCTAGAGCCACTGTTTAATAATATTAGTAATGTTCTTTATTTATTCTGGTACAAGTCTGTTAAGAATAATACAACAGGCATTGAAAATTTGTAAATGGGCTTTAGTGCAATAGGGTAAAGTACAGACATTTAAAAATAAAAATAATAAGAAACAATAATAATTTTAAAAAAGAAAGAATGGAAGTAATGTTTATATAAGTACAAGGTTTCAATCGACACAACAATACAGCGAGTAGGTTGGTCAATGTATGACATGTCACGATTTCACAAGAGGAGATCATAACAAGAAACAAAAATCAACCTCCCCAGCTGGACTCTCCTCACCAAGACCTCCAGGGAGCAACAGTCCTATATCACTTTTGAAATATTTGCTTAAAACGGGTAGAGGAGACTTAACATAGTATTAATTGAACAATATCAAAAATTGCCTGAAATTGGGAAACTGCGTGAAACCCGCCAATCCCATCCTCTGTGGTAGCCTTACTTATGTGAATTTTCAAACAGACAATTACAGCGAGTAGGTTAGTGGATGTATGACATTTTACCAGATGAAATCATAACACAAAAAAAATCATCCTTCCCGGCCAGACCCGCTAAGACGTCTAAGAAGCGACAGTCCTATATCAATTTGAAATATTTGCTAATAACAGGAAGTGAAGACTTAAAAGATGATTTAACCAAGCAATATTTAAAAATCGCCTGAAAATGGCATGATAGTCATCCATTAATGATTAGTATTAAAAGTAAAAAAAAAAATCTGTCTCTCGATCTATTTACAAATTTTAATTGTGACATGGTTGATGTAATTGCTATTCTTTGGAAATTGGGTGGATAGAAAATGATTAAAGATATGGGAATTGAAGGCTGGAAGGGTAATGGAGTAGCGAATGAAGGAGAGAATGGAATACCAGAGCATTTAATATGTAGAATTTCATAGAGTTTAAAACTTTATTTCTGACCTATTTTCTTTTTCTTCTATTTTTGGAATTCTTTATTTATTTGATTCAATTTTCAAGGCTTAGAATCACTGAATCCATTACTTTAATTATTACATTTTTATTATTTGACACTTAGGACATATAGAGATCATTATCAAACATTCATCCCTATTTAACACAGCTTTTTCGATTTAACACTGTTCGATTTAACTTCAACAATGTCCCTATTATAGTATAAAAGTTTAAATATGGTTATTTGTCATGCATCATTAATTTTACTAGCTGAAAATCATCAATTTGGAGAATATCCTTATGATTTGCTTAGAAGATGAAATACATCTACTCTGCTGGATGTATTAAATTGTGATTGACTAAGGTATGGTCTCTTGCTTGATCGGAAGTGGTGTAAATGAGAAATACATTTTAATATTATCAATTGACACCTACAGTGTATTTTTGGTAGTTTTCCTGGTTTTCACATATTTTTTTAACCCAGTGATTTTGAATGTGCAGTCATGTTATGATTAAAGTAGGGCCCTTATCAATGAAAATGGGATTATGATTTGAGATTTTCATCCGATTCAACTTTTATTTATTTTTTGCTTTATTCAGGCTGGAATAATATAGAAACTGTATTAATCAAGACTCTATCATATTTGTAATTTTGTTGACAAGTCTAGGTGTTGGGTTTAGATAGAATCCTAATTTTTTTTTATGATTTAATTGTTTTTTTTTATATCCTTTTACATGGTTTTCTGCAAATTGCATTTTCTGGAATTATCCTTTTTTCTGGAAATTTCTATTGGGTAGGTAATAAACTATATTTTAAGTTTAATGATTCATTCTTTGATTATAAAATCTTTGTTACAAGCTATTCTTGAAACATAATGTGACCAGAAAGTTGTTTTTCCCAAGGCTAAGTCAAATTAGTTAATGAAATATGATGAAACATTTTTCTCAGCCATGTCTACAGTTATTCCCAGCACTCTTCTAATTTTGATCTAAATTAGACAAGACAGTTTCAACTTATAAGTGTATATAGGTAAATAGGTTTGTGCATTTACATATGTACTTATGTGGCAAAAGTATTGGATGGAATTTATTGACATTGGTCTGGCTTTGGTACCGATTTCTACAATCTCAAAAATTTAATCAAAATCGGATTTATGCTCGATTAATTATGCCCAGCACATATTTGCATCTTGTCTAAAATATTAAACGTGAACGTCAATTTTCGATACTGATTACTATTTTTTTTGTTATTTTCTGTTGTAATATAAACCTTCCTTACTTTCATCAAGAGGAAGGTACATAAGAATAGTCTTCATCTTATGAATAATGCCCGATAAGTTTTTGTTTGATTTTCGTGTTCCCTGTGTGATATTCATTATTTACCTAACGCTGCATAAAAATGCTTGCGAATGACTTGAAGTAGGAAGTCTAACCTCTTTGGTCACTTCAAACATAACCTTCGCCATTGCAACCTTCCTATTTCAATTCAATCAGGTCGTTATTTCCTAGTATGTTTAGGCTAGGATATAAACGTTGTTTTAGATCGGATTTGATTAACAAATTCGGTTTCCGACAATCTTCGAGGGATGTTACAGCAATAGAAGACTCTATAGTTGTAACGGATGACGGGTCGACTATAGTCTGTTGGCACCCTGAAAAGATGTATCCCTACGAGTTCACAAAACCAATGCCGGAATATGTTTCACAACCTAGAATCCTTAAGACATCCAAAGAAGAAGCTATGAAACTTATATCTAAGAAAGGCACAGATAAGGAGATAGCTGAAGAATGTGCAAAATTGACTAATACCACATTCCATAGATGGCTTCCTAGAAGTAGAGACAAAAAAGTAAGGAAAATTCCTCCACAGCGTCCCTTTTTATAAACAGTATCAATTGGTGAATTATAAGTGATTTTCAAAGTATAATTTAGTGATGGAACATCAGTTTTCTTATGAGTGCTAGTTCTGAATATTTTCTTCAGGCTTTCATAATCATGCTACGAAATATGAAAGATGTTGTTGTTAGTGTATTTGGAGTGAATTAATTAATTTTGAAGAATATTACTTTTGTATGTTTTAATAAAAACTGTATTACTGGGTTATATATTTGTATTCCATATCTATAATTCCAGGTTTACATCTCTTTCCTGATGCTTAAAGTGATATAAGTCACTTTTAGGTCTTTTCAAAATTTTTAATTAATTGCCACCATGCAGTTCTGTGATTTTTAACTTACATTTTACAATTTGCTTTATTTTCTTAAAATTTATCGAAAAAGTAAATGGCTTAAAAATGTTTGCTATCATAATGTTTATTAAGAAGATTCCGGAATTTGTATTAATATTTTTGTCTGATAAAGTGATTTGGACTATAATTCAATTAGTTTTTAACTATTTAATGTCTGATGTTTCGCCCCACTTTGCAGGGCTGTTCAAAGCAATAGGTTATTCTTGAATGTCTGTTTAACCTATCGGTTTGAACATTCCTGCAAAGTGAGCAGAAATGTCGGTCATTAAATAGTTAAAAAACGATTTGTTCTATTTTGACTGCAACCCTGATCATATTCATATTTTTAGTTATACTGTTATACCTTATATATATATATATATATATATATAATTATAATAATGATTTGGAATATGTTGGTAACTTACAGCATTATTATTCATCAATCTTTTTATTTCAAGGAAAAAGTTCAACCCTTTTTCACTTCTTAAACTCTTTATTATTATGAACACTTCGAAATATACCAGTTTATCTCCAAAACCTTTAATTGTGTATTTCAGTCTTACAATAGATATTTTTCTTTTCCATAATTAATTTAGCTTCTAAATTCATTCCTTATATGATAATCAGATATCATCTAATCTCTAATTTTTACAATGATATCTTTTTAATATCTGGTATTATATTTTTGAAAGCTATTTCAATTATATTTTCTATGTTCTGTTGAATATTGGAAATATTGACACTACCTCTTTTGTGTTCGAAAAATAATTGGAATATAGTGATAACTGTAACATATTTTATTTTGTTACTATGAGATAATGTACTGCTGATTCTCCCGACCTAATATTACCCTCTCAGTACCTTGAAAAGTTGTTAGTACAATTAATGTTAGTAAATTCTATGAACTTTTATGTTAATTATCGCATCTATATGCCTTGACAGTGAACTATTGTACAGTTTCCTTTATTACAGCCAAAGTGTTAGCCTCTACCATGGTGTAACTATTTCATAGTTCAAGTAATGTCATATTGGGTCTGGCTTAATCATAAATAGTTCAAATAATATCAATTGACTAAGTTGCATTAACTGCTATTGTTAACTTTTAAATGTACCTGCCTTGACCTTAGATACCTTACAAACTATATGAAGATAGAAGGGGAAACATTGTTGTCTTTTATTCGCCCTGAAGTTGAAATTGTTGAAATCAGTCCTGGGCCCCAAAAATTATCCGACCCCATACCCAAAATTGAATCCACCCCAAAAACTAGTTTGCCCAAGAACTTAAAATTGTATTAGGCTCTGGTCCTAAAAATAATCTGCCTGGGTTGATAAAACAAAGTTACTCGCTGCTCCACACTTATATCCATCACAGGCCTCTAAAATAACTCTACTCTGGTGTTCTATGTTCTAGAGTTCAAATAATCTGTCCCGGGTCCTAAAAATGAATCCACCATGGGCCCCAAAAATAATATTCATCCCAGGCCTCAAAAATAAATTTATCCTTGGTCGCAAACTTGTTGCAATAATTTTTTACTGAAAATTTTTATTTGAGTCAGATATAAGAAATTTTGAATGACAATAGATTGTTGACAGTGGATAATACATATGAGAAGATGGTTGGGGGTTTGGTCACTGAAGAACACAAATAAGTTAACTTATTTATTAGTGCCTACGTTTCGACCAGAATTTCAAGGCTAAGAATAAAAAGAAAGATAACAATCATAATTAATAAGAGGAATTACATTAATAAAAATAATTTTTATTTTCTAATCTTTCTGTAATTCCTCTTAGCCATTGGTTCTTATCTTGCTTTTTGTTCTTTGCCCTGATGAAGGCCTGAATTTCTGGCCGAAACTTGGGCACTAATAAATACATTACTACTTATTTGTGTTCTTTACTAACTGCACCCCAACCATCTTCTCATAAATTATTTTTTAATGCTATTTTTATTAATTATTATTATTCAATCTGTTCTAATTGTTTATAAACATTTTTATTCAAGTTAAAATAATAATTAAGTCAAACTACTTAATTCCTTACCTTCCCAATGTGTCTGTGGAAGGTTAATAAGAGTATTCATATTTATGTAAAAAAAAAAATCATCATATTATAAATACCACAATATTCAATACAATCAATCTTTACTTTACCCTTCATGTTGGAAATTTTTTATTTTTTTAGGTATAACATTGTGGGAAATTTAATTTTCTTGCAAATGTTATCTTTAATTATTTTGAATGTTCTAGGAGATGTGTTGTTTAATTTCATGTAGGAATTTTATATTCATAGATTTATTTTTACTAATTTAGTTTAAATTATATTAGTCTTTAAAATTAAGTTTCAACGATATTTTTCCCATTTTTGTATCTCTCTGAATCAGAATCAAATCAAATGAAAATTCCAAATATTGTAGAAGTTAGACCCCTGTAAATTACTTTAAATATAACATGATTCAATGTTCAGGTAAAATACAAACAAATTTTTGTAGGCTCATAGAAGAATTCATGTTACTTGCCAACGAGTCTGTTGCAAGTTTCATCCACGAAAAGGCTCCAGATGTTGCACTATTAAGGAGGCATGACCCACCAAAACATGGTATGATGGAAAAGCTTGTAAAGAATCTGAATGAAATTGGAATATGCTTGGATTCTAGCAGCGCTGGCAGTCTCCATTCATCTCTGTCAAAGTAAGTTTTTAAGTTGGGCTATTTACTATTTATTTCATGTTGGGTGCTTGTTAGAGACTTTATTGATTATAACGATGTGTTGGTTGTTGATCATGTTTATTATATGAGGAGGAGAAGGTTAGGGGTGGGGTCAGTAAAGAACGCGAGTCAAAGTTCAGACCTTCATAACATTTATTCTAAAAACAAGATAATAACCATAATGAATACAATTCAGAATTGCTAGAATGTCAAAAATAATATAGATACCTAATTAGTATAGTAAAAAAATATATAGTCTAAGTATTCTATGATAAAAGCACTTTTACAATAAATAATAAAACTATGAAAGAGGGAAGAAAAAGAAAATAATATACAGTAAGTTTTTTTAAAATTTATTTATCTCATACTGTTTTTATACTATAATACTTATATTATAAGTGCTATACTATCTGTTATTTTTTTGTCATTCTGTATTTCCTTTTCTTCATTATGGTTGTTATCTTATTTTTGTTATTGGTTTGGATGAAGGCTTGAAATTTTGGCCAAACTTGGTTTTAATAAAATAAGTTTCACTTAGTTGTGTTCTTTACTGACCGCTTCCCCGACCATCTTCTCCTCATATTGTTTATAACCAATATAAAATGTTATTTTACTAATAAACAGAAACTCAGTTATGATGGATTTTATTACTTAGAGTATGCTATTTTTAAAAATCTTTTCTCATATAAAAATAGTAGGATAATAGTAGAAAGGTTATTCATTGAATAAAGCTATGGGAGTAATAAAGACAAATTGATTACCATTTGGTAGTTTTAGCAATTATCAAGCAAATCTGCAAATGAACTGTGATACTAATACTATTTTTATTATATATTTAATGTTTAATTTTAAAAGAATTTCAATATAAATAATGAATTAGCTATTTGTTTCAATATAATTCAGTATTTATTTACACTTCTTTGAAAGAAAAAAAATATACATATCACTTTCAGCAAAATGAATTATTTGATGATCTTATCTAAAACTAATCAGTTAAGATTTATTATTAATATTCCAATTTATAAAAGGAAGATGTATGACTTATAAAAAAAATCTCAAGTAGTAATTTAGCTATTTATGTTACTAACTAATTTTTTATAACATTACTCAAACAACTCAGAATATTACTCATTCTATACCATTGAACGTAATACATTATGTTGGTTTACAATAAGTAGTTTAATTACTATTTGAGTTTCTTTTAAATGCACTCCCTTTACTTGAATGCACTTCCTTTTATATATAACACATGGTCAATCAACGATCTTCCAATATTTTAATTTATATTTATTATTTTGTGTTTTTGATTATATTATTTTGTATTTGATAATAGGTACTGTGAGGGTGACGAGATGAAAGCACATGTTCTCTACCATCTGTGTGCACGGCCAATGAAGGTAATTCTAATTACAAGAAAGACATGTTAAAATTTATTTGTGTTTCCTATAATTTTTTTTATTTTCAATGAAAAAGTTATTGGTAAATTTCATATTATTTATGAAAGTAATAGTAGATTGTTAACAATTGGTTAACCAAAAACATTTATAAAAACCATTATTGAAATATTACGTGTGATTGGTTCCTTGGAACTACACTTCAATTGCTTACCTGAAAACTAATAGATGTTGTTGTCTGGGGCTTTAGGGCGTAAAACCCTGAGGTCATCAACACCCATGTTTCGCGCTTTATAATTCTATTTCATTTATGTTTATGATTTTATTTCACTTTATTTTTCTCTTTAAATAATTTCGAAAAAAAATTTAAATAATTACTTCTAGTTATTGTTAAATAGATGTTGTTAATCCAACAATGTTCTACTATAATATCAGAGTTCTTGAATAAATTTCTCGAGCCAAATTATTGAAATACTGCTTTCTGTATATGTTATAACTTTATTAATTTTTTCTCTAAAGAAATATATCGCTTTATAAATCGATGGTTTTATGTGCACATTTTGCCAAAATGTGGTAAAAGGTTTTAAAACATTTGATTTCAACTGTAAAGTAATTAACATATTTGAAAGTTTCTTTCAAAGACATGAATTTTAATATAAACCGCATTTAACCACAACATTTTTTTTACTAGATTGTTTCATAAAACAGTTTTGATGAAAATTGCACTTACTGAATTTGTGAGCAATAATGTTGAAATGTTGGATTTTTAATATTGAATATAAATTCAAAACACATTTTTTGTTTAAATTTCTGCTCATGGGATCAATTATTGCTAACAGTATATTCCCTGATAAAATTTGGGTATTAGTTAAACTAGCCATTATGGATTTTCTTGTATTTTTTTTTTTTTTAAGTTGAAATATTAGAAAATAATGATTTAGTCTTCTTATACAAGTTAAATTTATTTTATATGTTAGTTTCTATGTTAATTTTTTATATGTCTAAATAAATGTATTATGTATTCATAAGTGAAGTTGCATTACATTTTTTTGTATTTATAATAAAAATAAAAAAGCAAAGTTAATAATGTTATTTATATTTTTTATTGTAGTAGACTGCTAATTTTATTCATTGTTCAATATTTTAGAGAGCAGTTTATTTTTGTTCATCATCCGATACTCATCACTTTGCATTAAATAAGGATATATACACTCATTTCACCTCGCCTATCAGAAGATATGCAGACATCATTGTCCATAGGATTTTGACGGCATGTTTAGGCTTGACACCTATGCCAGCTTGGGATGCCGATAAAATCAACAAGTATGTTATTATTTTATTATTATTATTTCTGGTAATTCAGTTCTAAATTTTCTCTTTTAGTCTATTTGACACTGGTTTCAATACATTTCTTATCTTTATTAATTGCACAATTAATTGGCATAGCTCCCTCTTGCTGTGCTTGACCGTACTAAAGTGCTAGATTATGGTGGGGGGTTGGAGGAGCTCCTAGATCTCTATGGTTAAAAGTCATGACCT
Organism: Halyomorpha halys; assembly: GCF_000696795.3. Lineage (NCBI taxonomy): Eukaryota > Metazoa > Arthropoda > Insecta > Hemiptera > Pentatomidae > Halyomorpha > Halyomorpha halys. The sequence continues at coordinate 248,741 of NW_027116427.1, read as the reverse complement.
TACCACTTACGTGGTTTCACTGATCATAAAATCACTATAAACCATCAACAATGTTAAATTTAGGTTAGGAAAATGTTGGTATTGTTTATGTTTTCTTTTTACACCATTTTTTGACAAAGGTTACTAGTTCCCAAAGGAATCAGGAATAATTTTTTTACCTCTTATCTATAAATAATCTTCCCTTATTTTCTACCTCTTTGTTAAACTTTTCAATTCAATTTTTATGTGAAATTTTATATTTTAGTCTAAATGAATAGTAATAATGTTTATTTTTTGTTGTCTAGGTTCGCTTCAGTTTGTAATAGGAAGAAATATTGTGCGAAAAGAGCCAATGAACTGAGCTGTGACATGTTTAGAATTCTCTATTTCAAGAGTATTCAAACATTGATTGCCGAAGCCGTCGTGTTACAAGTAACATCGTTTGGTATTCATGTTATTGTACCTTCCCTTGCGTACGTCGCAAGGATATGTTATGAGGTAATAATAATGTTATGATTTTTTTGTATTTGTAGATTCCTATTTACAATGTGTTCCCATAAAACCTGAATTCTTTTTATACTGCAAAGAGAATTGAGACCAGAACTCAGATAGCATGATAAATAGTCCCATTTAACGTTAAGGATAAACCTTAATATTTTCACATATTAACATATTACACATTTCTGATTTTTTTTTTTTACGGAGCAAATAATAATATTGAAATATAAGATGGTCAGGATTGCGGTCAAAAGAGAAACAAAAATAGTTGTAAACTAAATTTTATTTAAATAATATTGAAATGATGAAACTTGTCTTAGTTTAATGGCCTTCCTCAGACTTTCTTATATTCAATAAATTCACTAGCTAAAGCAGAAAAAAAGTGATTAAGAAAAGAAACCTCTTTTTTTTTTTACCTCACCTTTTATAATTCTTCTGTTTTGTTTTAGGATTTGGAAGACATCAAGTATACCGTCCGCAATAAAGAAATGAATACATTAGTGAAAATCACATGGCCAGGTCTAGAAGAGGTTCAGGAACTGAAAATCTTCTCAAAGGTTAAAGTCCTCCTTGTTTACATGAGCACCAAACTTGACAATCCCGAAATCGCGTGTACTCTCGTCCCGCCACCGAATAGCCCCAGCTGATATATAAGGGTTGACCCAACAACTATATACCCTTGGGTCGATCGTTAAAAGTTTTTGTTTTATTTTTTCCTTGACTATGGAAAAGATACGTTGAATTAAATTATTTATAAAACCGATGCTCGAAATTGGGACAAATTTTTTTTCTCATTTTCACTGGCTTTGGACAGTGATAAATAATTGAGAACTAATGAAGGCCTAAATCTTTACGGAATTATTATACCTACTTCAGACCACTGGTTATGTTCAAGTAACTAGTTGCTTCTTATGACTCAATGATGATTTCAAATTTAAAAAAAGAAAACTGGGTTTTCTATATTTGTTTAATGGGTTATTGATATTAGCCTTTACTACCATTGATTGGTAATATTTATCCAATAGGTTTTAACAACTCTAGAAGTTTACTATAAATTATGTCACTTCTAAGATCGTACATAATCTATATTTTTAAAACGTTTTTAACTTCTGTAGATCATTGTAACTGTACAGAAAAGTATTTATTATTATTTATTTTTTTTCTTGGGCTACATTGAAAAATTTGAACATAGTATTTTTCATCATCTTTACTTCTGTTACTGTAAATATTAAATGCGGTTTATAACATTCGGAATTATTCTAAAGTATCACTAGATTATTTATGACAAATCGTTCAGTATCATTGTTTTCTTCATTGTTTATTGAACAGCTTTTAAAAACTCTCGAAGAGTTTAATATAAATTATAACTTTTGTGTATATTATATGATTTAAAAAAAATTTTAACTATCAGTATCATTGTCACTAAATTATTTGTGAATACTCATTTTGTATCCATGTTGTTGTTTATAATTCAACTAATGGAATAGTGTATAGTTTAGCAATATTTCGCTAAAGATCTCAATTTTGCGACTCATATTTTCTTAGTATTTGGTTTTTCCTATACTTCGATAAAAATTTTTAATCATTTTAATTCGTTCAATGTTTAAATTTTAATAGGTATTTACTAATTTTATTTATTATGTTTTTATAACATAAATTTATTTTATTTGTGTGTTTATTTATTTATGTGTTTTATCATTTTTTGTAGTTTATATTAATCGCATTATATATAAATTTGTATATATATTTTTATATAGTTTTTTAAATTGTAAGATAGATAAATATAATATCTACGTATTTATATTTTTTTTTAATTTTAACTAGGTTAAGATAAAAAAAATAAATTTTTTATTTTTTTATTTTTAACTAGGTTAATATAATAAACCCCTTCCCATTTTAGAAGACATATGATAAACCTTTTTAAGTCTTTTTCCTCTAAAAATAATTATAAATATCAGATTTATCATTTGCTATGATTTTTTTTATTATTAGCAATTTGTTTTTATATGTTGTATTTGTTTATATTTTAATTCCTTCTCATATTTGTTTATATTTTTTTAAATTATTTAATTATGACTGATAATGAAATGCATCTGAATATATATTCGTTATGAAAATTGACAATTTTATATAAATATATGAGGTGATAAAATTTGACTAAAAATTTACAGAAGAGTGCATTGTTATACTGTAGGGGTATTCATGATGTGTTAAATGTTATATGTTTTACCATGTTAAATGTTATAACTACTATAGGATTGTGAGCAGCCCTATTTGAAGTCATGTTAAACGTTAAATGCATAAGAGTCCCTAGCGGATTTTCTCAGCAACTTGTTGTATAAGCCTTTATGTTTATAACCTTCCTTCCAGACCCTCATGTTATTGTTTACTTCAGTTTTGATTTAAGTAATTAATTAAAACATGCCTAGAGTGAGTGAAAAGTGGAATTTGTGTGAAAGTTTAGCTTATGAGTGTCTTATTGATCTTCAAACTTGTGAAGAAGAGAATGAAGATGAGCTAATTGACAACTGTATTGAAAGTCACAACAACTAATATGGCGGCGATCTCAACTGGTCTATTGTGTGACGTCATTCTCGATTTAACTGACCAAGTAACAGACTCTCAGCCATGTTAAATGTTATTTCGTTTTACCACGGCAAAAGAAGGCAATTTTTTTCGATTTAACACGAGTTTTTCCATTTAACACGCTTTAACATAGATCATGAATACCCCTAGTATAGGTGCAATGTTAAGGATAACGTAGTATCAATGTATTTTTAACTTTTAACTTTATCTAAAGTAATCTCATTTAACCTAGGTAAAAGATAAAGTTATGGGCATTGAACAACTGAATTACTGATTAATGAAAGACATGACTGAAATACTGATTGACGATTAACACAACTGAGTAATTGATTGACAATTGACACAACTGAATATGTAGGCTAATTATTTGGTGGATAGAAGTCAGTCGTAAAGTGATTCAGTAATCCTCCTTATTGTTTTTATATATTTTTAATTATCCTGTTTAAAACTTTATCTTCCAAACCATAATAAATTTCAGATTTATTATTTATTATAATTTTCTATTATTGTAAATATGTTTATTTATCATATTTTACTTTAAAAATTTGTTGTTTGAAGATTTTATTCTTTTTTTTTTTAATTATTCAGTTATAGATTGATAATGAAATAAGCCTGAATATTTATATACACCAAGCATTTATTTTGAAACTTGTTAACTGTACATATTTGAGGATTAAATTTGGCTCGAAATTTACAAAATAATATAAGGCATACATATGGGTATATATTTAAAAATTCATAATGCCTAGAAGTCAAAAACGTGAAACTATGTCCCCCTCCTCTTCAAATACAATTTAGTGTTGGTTTCAAAAACAGTAAGTCGACAATTTTATACAATTTGTTAGTTTCATCTCTAGTAATAAATAGAGAATAAAGTTAATAAATAAAATAGTCTTTTAAAATTATGTTCTACTTACTTAATATGTTCAATTCATCAGTATAATAATAATTTAGAGAAATTGAAAATTATTATTATAAACATATTAAGTAATTACAATGTAATTTTTAAATATTATTTATTTATTGATTGTTTTCTCTATCACCACAAATTAAACTAACAAATTGTATGAAATTGTAGACTTACTGTTTTTGAAACCAACACTAAATTGTATTTGAAGAGGAGGGGGACACGCAGTATACCCGAAATGTCAAAACAAAAAATTATTTTTAATGTTAAACATTATGTTTTTCTACTCAGTTTTAACCTTTAGGCATTTAATTTAAATTTAGGTCATAAAATGAAACAAATCAGGTATATTATTGAATAAGGTATTCGATGATAAGAAAAAAAATAAAAAGATTAAATCAATGCTAATATTATTGTCAGTCAATTTATAAAATCAATCTTGTATGTTTTAATTCATATAGGTACAGGATTGATTTCTAATTTTTGATTATAAACTAAGATTTTCAATCTGTGTACCAAAAGAAGGAAAACGGGTCCCGCTATGACGCTTTCGTATGTGATGTCATTTAGACAGAAATAAATAACACTAATTTAGTGATTCACACTTTTAAATTATTACGTATTTTGCTGTTAAAAGGATTTTCATATTTTTTTTTTTCAAAAATTATCGCGGAATATGGTTTTCATGAAAGCAGAAAGTTCAAATTTGCATGGAATTAAAATACTTTTATGTTAGCGAAATTTGTCACAACAAACCCAGATTTCTGTTCTGCAAGGTTTAGAAATGTTAAAACATCTGTATAATTGTATTTTATATAATTGGAGAAGTTTGAAAGGGGGTGCGGTCAGCAAAGAATAACATAAATAAACAAAACCATATTTATTTATTTTATGCCGACATTTCGACCTGAGTTTCAGGTCTTCATCAGGGCTATAGAACAAAAGAGATAACAACAACATTTAGAGTAACATACAATTGAAAAGGAATAGTATACAAACAAATTTAGAATTATACAAAATATTGAATTAAATCATAAATGATAAAAAATTGATAACTGATAATTGAATAGTACAAAATTTTAATTGATTGATAATCGTGGAATTTTATGGTAGTAAATTGAAAACAGTGACTAATATAATATCATGTAGGTAAGAAGATATATATAATATAAGATATGCAAGTAGTGTCTAAAAGTAGATTCAATTTATTTATTTAATTTTTCAGTTTTTTTAGACACTACTAGGTCTACTATCTATACCTCATTATGTATTTTATATAGTTCTCCATGTAATTTTCTAACTGGAAGCCAAAAAATCATTACGTTTAGTTTAGTTACTTTAATTAGTGTTTCGGAATAAATAAGCTCTGATGAATGTATTTGTATTTTTTTTTTGTATTCTTGTATTTTACTTACATCAAAGTGATCTTTATAAAATTATTATACGCTATTTAGATTCGGTAATAATTTTGGATCCATTCTAGCCAGCTTTAAATAAATGTTTCTAGTTGACATTTTTGAGCACTTGTATAAACTTTTGTGGATTCTTAATAGTAGTATTTTTGCAAATAGCTACAGCACAATAGCACTAAGGAATATTACTCGTAATAAATAATTGCTTTAATACCTAAGAAAACTAATAAAAACAAAATAAATTAAAATAACAGTCTCACTGTGTAGATAAGCCTATGTTTATGTTTATACCATAACAATAATAGTCGCTTGCTTTTTTGTGCAGCAAAAATAAAATTGGATTGGATAGTTTGATACAGAGTATTTGATTATCATTATCAAATAAGCACTATAAGACCAAAATACTCCATTGTATTACTGACTGGTTAATTAATCGAAATAGATTTATTGGTTGTGATAAGTATTACAAAGTATATAGTGTATTATGATTAATGTAAATTACTGGTCGGTTCTCTCTGGTGAAATTATGAACTATTTTTAATTTCTTTGTTTTAACTACTTCTATTTACATCGATGACCCCCTACTTACATATTGTCCTATTATGGGTTTATGACCTATTCTAAGATTGCTGTATCCCCTCCCTCTTCTATAACCTTCGCAATATTTATTTCTGTATAGGATAGGAATTTGTTTTTAAGAATGTTTTTTTCACTATAAAATATATGTTTGGGGTAACGATGTACACCCTACTTGATAATGGTAAATCGCTAATAACTAAATTATTTCAACCTTCCATATAATTGATATTATCACAATTTTTTGTTTCTTAAGGAAATCACCATAACAAAAATACTCAAAAAACGATTTAAGTTTGATAAATATTTTGCCTGAAAATCATGTTAATGTTTGTTACCGTGAGGTTCCTGTTTATACAGCTGCCTCTAAGTGTCTCTTCCCTGTTTGTGTTTCTGGAAGCCATCCTGGACCTTTTGTTCCCAGGTGGTTCGTGTCAATCTATGTTGGCCTCATAGCCCTTTTTGGCAAGATGATTCCTCTGTATGGCGTTCATGCTCAAACTGGTCCTTATTGTATATTCCTTATCCTGTCTTATCTAGTTCTGCCTTCCACCTTCCTCAGACACAGCATTTGTTTTTATGTTTAGCTGTTATTGTCCAGAGGAGGTTGGTGAAATCTATATAACCTACCTTCCCCCTCCCCATATAGCAGAAATGACCTGTTAAGGAGTAATAAAAAGTAAAAAAGTCCTCATCAGGACTATAATAAAAATATGCAGAGTAAATAGAGCTAATTTAATTTGTATCTTTCTATTTTGTTCCTGATAAATACCTGTGATGTGCAGACAACTTTAGTCATTAATAAATATAGTTGGCACTATTCGTTTTTCTTTATTACAACACAGATAATCTTATAATTCACATATGGTTAAATGATCCATGTATAATACAAAAAAATTTTTTAAATCTAAAAGTATGTGAATTCCGAACCCCAACATGCATTAGGTTGAATGTTGAGTACATCCTACTTAACTTATTATTATTACTTCAGCTGGCTCTTGATCTGTTCCAACAAACTCTTATGACTGTCTGGAGTCAGTAAATTTTATGAAAGGGAAAAACCTGTACTATGCATGCTCAGGACAGTCAAAAGTGGTTGAAACTGACCTAAACAAGCACTATAAATCAAGGGATCCATTTTGGTTGATTTTGAGGCCTTAAATCTCATAAATACAAATCCGTTTATGGTGTCAGGTTGTAATCCACAACAATAACAGAATATTAGGTTGAGTACCTCTGACATACCCTATTATTATTACTTCAGGTGGCTCTCGATCTGTTCCAACAAACACTTATGACTGCCTGGAGAATGCACTGTAAAGGTTATGAAAGGGAAAACCCATACTGTTCATGCTCCGGACAGTCAGAAGTGGTTCTTGAAACTTACCTAAATAGATCAATCTCCTAAATCAAGAGATCCATTTCGAGGCCTTAAATCTCATAAATACTAATTAGTTAATGGTCTCAGGTTGTAATTCACAACAATAACAGAATATTTGGTCAATGGGCTTATATGTAAATACCGATTATCCATTTAAACTGATAATTAAAAATAATTTAATTGAGTTATTAAATAATGAGATTATCATAAAGCTTTAAACAACTAATTTATATTTCTATCTTATTTATAAAAAAATATGAAATTAATTGGCTTCATCCGTTTTAATAGTCAATGGTTTTTAACGATTTGTTTATTGTTGATTGTGGATGAGGAGATGGTTGATATTAACCGACACAAATAACTGGAATTAATTTTATTTGTGCCGAAGTTTCGTCCTAAATTTCATGCCTTCATCAAGGCTAAAGGTAAAGGCCATATTATAATAATAAAAAAAAAAGTATAAGGAGAATTAAGAAGGTGGCAAATAATACTCTGAGAAGTTAATAATAAATTATGTTAGCAAATTATACATTAGTAGTTATGTTCGATTACTTATTAAGTATGGTCAAATTAAAATATTTTTACACAAGTATCAACCAGTTAATGTAATTATATTTTCGAATGAATTAATATGGAATGGCTTTTAAGGAAAAGGGGTAATTTAATGGAAGTCTACCACTTAGGACCCTGCGTCGTAGAAATATTACATAAATGATATAGATGTTCGGGGGTGCGGTCAGTGTAGAGCACAAATAAGTAATAACTTATTTATTAGTGCCAAAGTTTCGGTCAGAATTTCAAATCTTCATCAGGGATAAAAACAAAAAGAAAATAATCAATGAGTAAAAGGATATATAGAATGATAAGAAAATAACTAACATTATGGACACATAAATAGTATTAACAGGCATGAATAGTTTGAAAAGAAAAGATAATAAAATACATACAAAAATCTAGTTAGTAAGCATATATACAAAATGAAAATTATTAAAAATAAAGATAAAGTAATGAAAGAAGTGGATAATAAAACATAGGTGTATTTATGTTCTACACTAACCGTTCCCCCAGCCATCTTCTTCTCATATATATTATTCTTTTATGGGATGGACTCCTTTTCTTCTTGAGGGTATTCCGTACCTCTCAGACCCTTCAGTAGCTCCTTGCCTAAGGGAAACTCCATATCATATCGCCTTGGGCCCCATAAGGTTTAAATCTGCTACTGTTAAAGGAAATATTGTATATTTTTCGATTTGTGATTCAAAACTATTAATTTTTATTTATATTAGTTAATATAATTCTGTTATTAAAGTTTAGTCGGTCAATTGGATATTCAACTTATTGAGCTATTTTATGAGGAATAAAAACTTTATGTTGCAACATTTCAATCATGGTTGTTAATTTTATATTTTTATAAAATATCAGATATAATTGTTCAAATCAAATAAATATCTGTGATATGGCTGTAATGTGTTTATTATTATTTCGATAAAGGATGTACTGGCATTTCTGTACATATACCATAAAAAACTCAGTTTTGCCAGTTTGAAATTTGAATAAAAATCAATGCATTTATATAATAATTAATATATCGATATTACTGATAGATTTAAGGGAAATCTTTTTTTTTTTTCTACCCCAAAAATATGTTATAAAATGAGACGGGGTATGAAATGGAAATCGGATTGTGAATAGAAACGTTTTTAATGACTTATAAGTAGATAAAAATTACTTTGATTTATTAGATCAAACTAGTAATTTAGTCGAGACTATAGATTTTAAAAAATGTATGCTTTATTGCGAAATATTTTGTTTAAGAAACATGTAATGTAGGGGTCACCAAACATTTTTTAAATTGGTTCCCTAAAAATTTTGTAGACTATGTTCTATGAAAAAAATTGTGGTAGTCTTGGGACTAACCGGACAGAGGTGAAATGAAATTCTGAAAATGAAATAATGTATACAAATATTTTTTAATAAAATGATCATTCGTTCCCTCTTATAGCTCAAGGCCGAAAATATTAGTTGCAGAATAATAATAATAATAATAATTAGAATAGAACGGCAATTTTTTAAGCGAGTTATAGTAGAAAAATGTTTTATAATGTAATAGGAGGGTATGAAGTAATAGGACTCACTCAATCGGAACGGCACTGTCTGGATTCTTAAAATCCTCCAACTTCTTACACTCCTATTACAATATAAAAATTTTCCTGCTATTGTAGAGTTGACCAGCATTGCACCCTTCTCCTCCCTCCCCCTCCCCAACCACTTACATTTCATCTTATATCACAAAATCAATTTACTCACATATATATATTTTTTGTTGAGTAGTAGAAGGTTGGTATCACAAAGTTTCACCAAAAAAAAAAGAAAAAGAAAGAAAGCGTTTTTGTATTACTATTGTACATTCTAAGGGTGCTGGGAAAAACATGTTTGGTCCATTTGGTGTTTTAAAACAGGAAGTTTTATTTTATATTTTTGTCCAGTTTATAAACTTTATCTATAATTTAGTCATTTCTTGTTTGTCCTAGTATTGTTAATTTATTAACGTGTGTAATAATACTCTTGTAATAATGATTATGAGCTGGTGGCTCAGTGGTAAGGCACTGTGCTACTAACACTAGGACCCGGGTTCGAATCCGGCTGTGGCAGATAATTATTTTCTGTTTTATTGCAACCGTGAGTCTGACCTGTGGGTTCGAGCCTCATCAAGTAGGTACCCTTAATTGGGTAAAAATCTGGTGGTCAAGCATTATTCTGACCAAATCACCTCCTTGCACAACCGTTGGTCTAGAAACAGTACTTCATTATAAAGTACTTGACCCCTGGACCTTCATGAGTAGTTCTGGTATTTAATTATTTCATTAATATTTTATATAACTGGTATGTGCCGAATGATTCTTAATATCACTAAATTTATTTATTCAGTTCATCAAAGACATAATAACAAAACTTTATAATAAATTTTTTTCTAGTAACCATAATATTCTCTCTTATTTGAACCATAAAAAAAATATTACCAACTTTCTCGATGGTTTCAGTATTTATAAATCTTAAAGCCTTTTTTAGTGTAGATTGTAGTGTACATAAATATTTTTAATAATTGTAGCTGTAGTATGTTCAAAAATTTGTGTGTGTTTATTAAATCTTATTCAATAAAATGTTTTTGTATTATTTAGATGTGACTGAAAATTTTGTAATATTAAATGTTTTATTTAACTTGATAAAAAAATAAGAAATAAAAATTTACTTTGCTATTGGTAATCTTGTTGTAGTGGTTTTCTACTCTAATTTTACCATGAATAGACATAATAAAATAATACTGTGTATGGTTGTTTTTAAAATTAGATAGAATTTGTTATTTTTGTATGGCTAATATATGTTATTTGTGTGTGTTTAATAAAAAAAATAATATCTAATTTAGAATTTTTAAGAATGGTCTGTGATATGACAATTCAATATTTTGTATTTATTAGTTCTAATAAAGCTCAGGTTAAGGAATTGTGGTTTATTGACTTTCTTCCTTCAATCTGAATATTTTATTTTAAATAAATTATTCCAATACTTACACATTGATATAATGCATTAACTAAGAAAATGGTTGCTGGGGAAGAATATCCCAAAAAATTGTAACTAGTTTTTGGTGTTCATAATATAAATAGGAAAAAACCACTTTTGAACAATTTTTTTTTTTTAATTTCAGTGAGTTTCCTCGCCTTACACAGACCAGAGTTGGGCAAAAATTAGTTATAGATAAAACCATAACTAAAATTGTCACAGGTTTATTAATCACTGGTTCATTCATGAATGAATATAAAGTATAAATCTCTTTCAACAACCACTTCTGGCTGTCCTGACATCACAAGTGGTTCTAGGACTGTTCCTGGCCTAGGTCTGTACCTAATGTAATAAATTAGCATTTTCTAATAAAACAATACTAGCAGATATGGCCCGGGAATTAATTGGTCCACAGTCTGTTTAGTGTTGAAAATGTTACTAATGGACACATACTGGTAATATTGAGAGGAAACATATACAGCAAGTGGGCCTATTGGTCCTTTTTGCCAACCCCAAAAAGAAATAATGGAAGACCACAGCAATAATTCTTATGATAACTATTATTGATGAATGGCATATGGTCCGGGTGCGGTAAAAAAAAAAAAAAAAAAATAGTAAATAATTATACTATTTTATTGAGCCAACGTTTCGCCCCACGTTGCAGGGCTTCGTCAGGGCTAAAAAAGATACAAACACTATAATTACAAAAAGAAAAAACATAAGTGTAAAATAACAGGGATATAAAATGAAAAGTAAGATATAATAAGAAAAATTAAAGGTTGTAAATAGTAAATGAAAAGGGTAATAGTAACAGATAGATAAAAGAAGAAATATTAAAGAAAGTACAAATAAAGAGATGAAAAAAAAAAAAAAAATACAAATCAAATGATGAGACAGAATGCATACCTGTTTTGACGGCAGTTATGCCACAATAACGAAAATAATTTGTAAAGTAAATATAGTAAAAAAAGTATTTAAATTAGGTGAACAATAAATGTTAATATACATAATAGGGGGAGAAGAAATATTAATTTAAAAAAAAAAAAAAAACAGATAGAAAAACAACGGAAATAAGTATAAAATAATGGGATACAATGTGTGTAAGTAATTAAGAAACAAAACATACCAAATGAGTGGGGATACAGAAAAGTGTATAATATAATAGAAAATTAATAATAAAGTAATTAATATAAGTACACTTAAGAAGGTAACACATGAATATAAAGTAAAAGATAAGATACATGAATATAAATGAAACAGGAAGGATAGTGAATATAAAAAAAAAATAAAAATAAAAAATGCGAGAATTTAGAGATACAAGAATAAAAGATATGACAAGAAAGTGGGCTTCTGAAATGCAGAAAAAAGTGAAAAGAAGTATTATGAGGATTTTATTATGTTCAAAATGTGTCGATATGTAAGGGAGATGCAGTCTTTATCAACTTTATGATTGACGGAATTCTCAGTCAAATTTGCATAATGTAGTGGTTTCCTGGACCTGTCCACAAAAGTGACAAGTATCATCATGAACTACTCCACAAATCTTAAAATGTCTTCTAAGTCTCCAATGACCAGTAAGAACTCCTGTTAGCAATTGGAGTTCATTTCTGTTTAGAGCTACGTAACGTACCACTTAGTTCTAAAGTAGAGGGTTTAGTTATTAGTATCTTGTTCTGTCTTATCCTATACATTCCTTCCACTCCTCGCCTGCTATCTTCCATGTCTACGTACCACTTAG
>NW_027116427.1:228614-234496 GCF_000696795.3 Halyomorpha halys | reverse complement strand
TGTCACGTATTGATCTTTCGAATAAAAAAAAATTTTTGATTACAATTTAATTTTTTGTGTTATTTTTTACAATTTCAAGTTCTATCGGGCTTAAAAAAACACCCTATATTTCTTCTTTTTATCTGTTACTATTTCCGTTTTCATTTATTGTTTATAACCTTTAATTTTTACGTTTCATGGTATACCCTTGTAATTTTCCATTTACTTTTACTTATGTTAGGTATTTGGATCTTTTTTAACCCTGACGAACCCTGCCAATGTGGGGCGAAACGTTGGCTAAAATAAAAATACTACTATCTGAATTTAATTTGACCAAATTCCATTTATTACACTTAATTTTTACACTGCTAGCACTCTCAAAGTGTTCTTCCAAGTTAAAAAAAAATTATATTTCCCTATACTTAACAGCCTTATTGCAAAGAACACACCCTGCCAACTTCTTTTTAATGTTACTCCAAACATAACCAATATGACCCTCTATCCTATGAAGTTAATATTGTCTCCCATCTGCATAATATTCTTGATAAATTTTTTAAGGAATGTTTCGGATGTCACAAAAGCAAACAGAACTTCAAATTCAACAACTTATTTCAATAAACACATTCAGTTTCAATTTTCACTACAGTATGCCTTCACTATAGCAAGGGAGATAAAATAAAACTAAATTACAGGTATATCTTATTACAATTTATTTACAAATATATTTATAAAATAATCATCCACAACAATAATCAATAATTATAATAAATCAAGAACTGCAATTTAAAAAAATAAATAGGTAGAGAAAATGTTCTGGACCATTTCTAAAAGGAACTACCAACATGGACGTGACCAAGATAAAAGATAGTTATTTTACTGTTTAAAGTCAAATTGTTCTAAAAACCTACTATGGGGTATTTTTGGACACTAAAGAAATAATCTAGCTCACTAAAAAAAAAAAAAAAAAAAAAATTCAGTAGGTTCCATTTAGATAAAAATCATCCAACCAGTTATTAACAGAATTATTTACACATTTGTTTTTGTATTTAAACTACTATTAATGGATCACACAACACCATAATAAACGCAATATAGTATTCAAATTTTAATATTCCTTTTGAAAAAAAAAATAAACATTACCATCGAATAACTGATCATATTCTTCCTCACAATTGATCTTGAAAATTTTTTATTAAGTTGATTCGTTCATAAGTTCACTTATCATCATTATTTATTAATGGAAAGTGAAAGGTTTGGATTACATAGAGTAAATATTTAATTTTAAATATCTAAGCAACAAAATCTAGGGGCCTGTTAAAACCACCCTTCCTGTTCATGTACTGTCTGTACTTTCGCTTTAGGATGACATGAACGGCCCCGGTGTCATTACCATCAACTTTTTGTCCTTTGGTCGTTTCAAAGCCACAAAAACCCATTAAACGCATCATTTCTTGTTCAGCTTCTGTCTTCCCTTCCAAATCAGCTTCTAAACATATTAAAAAAAAAAAACTATTAGAAGATATAAAATTTATATTATTGGACAAAATTATATATAACTATTACTATTGACTAGCCTTATAACTTGTTCGAGACTTGTTTTATTATTTAAATAAAATAAATTGTATCCAATTAAAGTCTCATACATTATTTATTAATAATTTAAAGGTCCAACATTTCGTCCAACCTGACCATCTTCAAGGACAATCATAACTATAAATTCACAGCTTCACATCCAACAATTAATTTTTTTTTTTTTTTTTTAGAATATTTTGCCCAGGTTTAATAAATTTAGTCAAATTAACCTATGTATTATTACTGTTTTATCAAATAATATTATTGATAAGTGAGTGATATCAGTGTTTAGATTAACTGCAATAAAAAGTATTTAAATTTAAATGAAATAGTGATATTTATAGGTTATAATTTAACTAATTTATTAGACCTGGGCAGAATAGCCGGCAAACAAGTTTTAATAGTTGGATGTGAGGCTGTAAATTTATAGTTAAGATTGTCCTTGATGTTGGTTGGTTGAAATGTTGGATATTCAAAGTATTAATAAAGAGTGTTTAGACTTAACTTGTATATAATTTATTTTATTTAAAAAATTACAATGAAATCAGATTAACAAAAGGTATATACTTTCCAGTTATCAAGAAATTAAAAATTAATTTCTTGTTAACTTATAGAATCAAACGAATCTACTTATATATAAAGTTTTTCATCAGTGAAAATAGTCAGGAAACAAAAAAACAATAAATATAAAAACATGTAATTACTTTAAGACTGGATTACGTTGAGTGAATTTTCTAACCAGCAAATTCACTAACTGCAAGTAAATATGCACTGAGTAAAGGTTGGAACCTGTGCCCATTAGGTCACATCTTAAGTCTTATCTTTGCTTGGTCTTAACAAAACCACATTAAGCCATAGATCATTCATATGTTGGACTTGACTAATCTAAACTTTAATTTTACTTCATGATTTGATTAAACTTATTATTATGGAACCAAACTATATTAGGCTAAAATTCATTTAATTTTTTTTCTATTACCTCACAAATATAAGTCAATTTATCCATTAAAATTGAAAAAATGAAATTATGACAATAGCTTTTAAAAAATAAGAGCAGATTATAAAAAAAAGTTTATAGATTGACCCAAGGCCACAAAATACAGGATTATTATGGATACAAATTTTTATCAACCTACATAAGCCCTCAGGGGAAGGAGTATAATCGAGGAGCAACGCTTCTTGGGCGAATGACGCCACAAGGTGGGGTCTATTCCTTTCATAGGTGTGGTATACGGTATGCCGTATCTGACAGTTGACGCCACAACCCCTAATCCCAGAAATGGCGAGCCAGGGAATTAAAAAAAAAGTTAAATTACTCAAATCATGTTCACATTTTGTTTTAGGTTTTTTGAATTACTATTAATTCTCAGTCACTTTTTTGTTGTAAACATTAAATATTCTGAAAAAAATAATGTTTACAGATTTTACTTTTTATAAAATAAAACTATAATTGGAAGATTATTAATTGACCGTGTGTGAAGATGAAAGGAATATGGTCCGGGTGCGGTCAAGAAAAACTTAAATAGTAGAAATATACTAATTTAATGAGCCAACGTTTCGCCCCACGTTGCAGGGCTTCTTCAGGGCTATTTTGACGGCAGTCAAAACTCGAGTTTTGACTGCCGTCAAAATAGCCCTGAAGAAGCCCTGCAACGTGGGGCGAAACGTTGGCTCATTAAATTAGTATATTTCTACTATTTGAGTTTTTCTTGACCGCACCCGGACCATATTCCTTTCAAAACTATAATTATATATACAATTAATAAATAAACTCATCCACTAAGACCTTAACATCCCTTTTGTTGCAGCTTTGACCCGAAATAAATATGGGTCTTTTCATTTTAAACTCCTAACCCATTAGTTATTCTTAATCTCTCATCCTTAAAAATCCCCCATAATTCTCCGAGGTGTCTGAAAAGAAGATGGGCACAGTACCATCTAATTTAAATTAATGTTTAAAGTACGAACATTGGGTGGTTCCTTCCCAAGGTTATCAACTGTTTGAAACATTTCTCATATTTACTTTGTGTACAGTTGTAAATTACAATAAATAAAATAATAATACTTTTAATTTAAACTCTCTCCATTATAACAAAAACAATTATTTATTAACTGTTCCTAGAAAACATTAATTGAAAAATTGGCCAAGTGAATTCAATTTTATATTCACTCCTTACTTTTTATAACAGCAAATATAATTCAGGATCCGAAACACTCAAATTGAAATGAGTCTGAACAGAATAGAGAAAAAACACAAATTTCTCAAGAATGGCTTGATGGATTTTCATTATAGATAAACAAAAGTATTGGACATAGGATTTACAACTTCTATTCTCTTCACATTTGCGATTAAATGAAAAACTTTACATAATTATATCAAAGTGCGAAATTCCAACTAACTTCAACGTAAGTTGCCTTCAAAGAGTGTGGCCTAATGACCCCTTGGTCACTTTTACTAAGAAGGAGATTAGGGTTATAGCACTCCCCCACATAAGCAGACCTATAGACTTAATTTAAATTCAACTTAATCTAAGTACAAGGACCACCATTATACTTCGAATAAGTAAAGAAACGCCACTAATGACGAAGTCTAACTAAAACTTTAATTAAAAAATCAATTCAAGCATTGAAGCTATGCAAAATAAATCACAACAACTTACAGTAACCTTTAAAATAAAAATAAAATAATCACAATTACTAAAAAGTAAAATAGTACCTGTGAGTTGTTTTCTCTGGCCTGTATTTAGTTTCTGTTTTTTACTTCTTTGTGGAGAGCGAGACCTTGAGCGAGAATAAGATCTTCTCCTGTGGCGATCCCTGAAAAAAAAAAAAAAAAAAATAAAGAAATTGAGTGAATAACAAGAATTTAGAAGCAATTTGTAAAAAAAATTCCAACAAAATAGTTGAACAAGATAACAAATTCAACCTCTATTAAAAAAAAGCCATTGCCATTTATATTTAATTAATTATTCAACACTCACGCAGAATTACAAAATACTTAAGTCACGAATAAATAAAACAACATATAATATTAAATTTTTCAGAATATTTAACGATAAATTAATAAATATTTATTTTTAAAGCAAAATATTAGTTTAACTTCCTTTAGAGAGGACTTAAAAGATGGATTCACAAAACCTCAAGGGTTTGATAGCTGTTATTCTAATGAGAGCTCTTGTAAACAGCTTCATTAAAGCTGTATTAATGTAAACAGTTAAACAAAATTAAGCACTCTTTTTGTCAATATTTATAGTAGTAAAGTTTTGGATTGATTATGATGTATATAGTGAAATTTAAATGAAGATCTGAGTGGGTCAATAACCAACTACAATAGTAACACATTTTGAAATTGACTTGGTTAGGATAAAAATGAAAGAAACATATCAAGTCATATAAAGAAAGTACTATTAAGTTTACACATTGAACAAAACGTAAAAATATAACCTGATGACCAAGAAACAGAAGGAAGGTTGAGAAAAGTAATGATTTTAAATTAAACCAACCTACAGTACAAATTTATAATACTATACAGCTTTTACTGCCTAGTAAACACTTTGAACGGAATTCAATTAATCTTAACACAAATTTAAAATATGTTTCATATACATCATGATATTACAAAATATTTTCCTAAAATACCTTCTATCCCGTCGATCATCTCTTCTATCCCTGTCTCTGGACCGGGATCTTCTTCTCCTGTCCCTGTCACGATCTCGTGATTTGCTCCTTCTTCGTTTAGGGGACACTTCTCGAGTCATTATTTAAACTTCTGAACCTAAAACCACCTGAACAAAACCTTACTGCACACTAACCATAAGCAACAACAACACTCTGATGTTTACAGTGTAGCCACCAAGATTTCACATTAATATTAAATATGGTTTTTCATCGGCTGACACAAACCGTATTAATTTTATTTCTGTAATAATAATAGAATAAAAAACTATTTTTGTCAAAAGGATAATGGAGTTAACTTTACATATATATTATTTCTTCATACATAAAAGTCTGTGTTGAATAACCCTAGAGAAAGTTGTAAATTCGACCTAACCTACAATAACTATCATAAATTATAAGTAATATTCAATAAAATAATATTGAGATTTGTTTAATTATTCTGTTCATTTGATAGTATAAACTATTACATATATAAATGCATAAGTCTGGTTTTCTTTTTTTATGGAAGGGGGGGGGGAGAGTCACATTTGTATAGAGATTTAGGCTTGCCTATGCAGGATAGACCTTAATCTAGAATGGATGATACTTTACAAAACGAGCTCCAGTGGCGGAATCTTCAAAACTCATTTATACACAGTGATATAAGTTAATAA
>NW_027116427.1:210520-228553 GCF_000696795.3 Halyomorpha halys | reverse complement strand
TATATATATATATATCCCACCTCCACGGAAAAGAGGACCCCTTGGATGATTTCTTATCCCCTTTATGCGGGCTTTTCAATCGAAAGTCGACTGCTGTGCTCTAATTAAACAAATAAAAATAGGATCTTTGAAATTACTGTTGCTGGAGCTTGTTTTGTAGAGGTAACCTACGAGTATAATGTGTCTTTTTAATTACAAATGTATGAATTTTCAAACCAGCTATCGAAATTCATTCCAAATACTGACCTCATGGTAGGTTTACACCACCAAAAATCTGTCTAATAACATTTAAAACCAAAAACATGTAGTTAGACGGTACTATCTCATTTTATGTAGCATATATTGGATAAATACTCGTATAGGAATGATTCCGTCGTCTAATTGAAAATAGATTCTTATTTTAATTATGATACGATAACTTCCAGTTTTTTCTTCCTATGGTTTAAGTAAGATGCTTTTAAGGAGCATAATAGAAGAATAAGCTGAAAAAATGAAACTTGAGGGCAAGGTGGAAGAAGTAGGATAACAGATTATTAGATTCCTTATGTCTGTGTACAATACAATGTTTAGTTATTCTAATATTCTCACGAAGATCTTTCCTTAAATCAACTGTTTTACAGTTGATTACATAAACAGGGAAAATTTCTATTTACCTCAATGTAAACTTGGGCAAGGTCGGCAAAGCCTAATTTTGCTTGATTTTCCCTTTAAAAGAGAGTAGAGTAGCCATCCCTCTGCTAAGATGCATATCTCAAGTTGATTTTGACTTAATGCCGAAGAGTTCATTTTAGAGAAATAAAAGTGCGTAACCACCGCACAATAAACATGAAACCTTAAAACGAATGTATTAATTAAAGTTTACTAGGGTGTTTTTAGAAGAGAGTTGTGCTGATTCAAAAAGCTAGCTCGACTTTCATTCATTCGAGGATAGTAGTTTCCTGTAAAAATAATAATGAATGTAATTCTGAAACTAAGTCTTATCATATAAAATTATAAACCGTTTAAAAGGAAATAAAGGGAAAATAAAAAAAAAGGTATTTACATATAATCATATGTTTTTTTGTTATCTAACTCTGGAGTCAATCTAATCTGATATTAAAGTTTGTTTTTCTCAAAGGAATTACTTGATAAAACTTTACAAAAGCTGAATCATTGACCTTTTTTAATATGTAAGTAATAATTAGTGTTTACAACTTTTTTTCGTAAGTGGATTATTTTACGAAGGTGTCTATTGAAGAAGTCGTTTGAATGAAAATTTTAAAATTCCATATTCATTAATGAATAGTTTTCTTTGCCTGGAAGAAGGCCTGAAATTTCGACCCACACAGTATTAAAAGTAAACATTCGTAACTTGTGTTTTATTTCTTACTAGGCCCCCAACCTTATCTTCTTGACTTCACCAAAGGTCAACAATATCTTCATAATAATAAAGAAAAACTGTTGAAATAGATGCATACCAAGAATGAAAAAGCGTGAGCTCCTCTAAGACCGTATTTTCTCTTATTCGCTAGGATTTCCCTTCATTGTTGAATTGAAAATAGATGAAGGGCTTTTATTATTTCATTAATTGATAGAAGCCTCGAACGAAATCGCAAGAAAAGGAAAGGATAAACAAAAATTGAAATTACCAAAGGCACCTTTCTTGACACCAACTAAATTCACATACAATTTTTCATTCCCCACATTCAATTCGGAGGACGGATAAAGAACTTAACCGCGGAAAGAACTTTAAAAAAAAATGTTATTGGTATCAAAGTTACAAAAATGCGCTACTACTACTACCACTACTACTGCACTATTACAACGAATAATAAAATAACAATTCTAATGACTTAATGACCTCTTAGCTCTGTAACAGGGGGATACAAATACAATAATGGTGGAAGGGGATAATGCTGAGTCAGATACATAGGGTTATGCACCTTAACTGACAATAGAGGGGAGTATAAGACCTAAAAAACTACAACAAAAAAAAAAAGAGGCTGGAAGAAAACATTGAGTATCCCAATAAAGTACTCCTTTAAAAACTTAATTTATCTAAAAATTTTATAACCACTGACTCAATTTATAGGGTAGGGCTGTTCTGAAGTTCCAAAAGGTACGAAACAAAATGGGAAAAGAAAGAATAGATTTTTTTTCCCCAGAAACCAAGCTGAAATTCAGTCAGCTGAACAGACTGTGGTCATTACAACTGGACAGACTGACGGATTTAGCCTGAGAGAACTAAAAAAACACTTGTATAACACCCAATTAATCTGCTAACAATTTTTCAAACCTCTAATTCAGTTTGAAGGGGCTATGGGCTTGTGTCCCAAAAAAAAAGTTTGTACTTAACGTATATATTATACGTGTATATATATTGTATAAATGTATACTACCCTTATGGGTCGGGAGGAAAATATTCAAACCACTAAAGCAGTTCAATTTCTGTCCTAGCTCCTCTAATAGTATATAGGCCAACTATTTCTATCTACCTTTTAACTCTGGTAAAATTCTCGAATTCAATTCCTGCGTAAAAGAGCAAGTTCATTACGACGAATCTTACCGATCTTATCTTTCCAATAGTGTTTTATATTTACCTCCTAGTTACATCTACATGCATCGTTTCCGCTTGCTTAAAACAAAAGAGTTCTGTTATGAGAGAATTCCATTACAATATTTCTTGTTTGTTCGTGGTGATAAATTTTGTGAATTTATCTTGCTGATTTATTTTTTTAATGAATAATTTTCTATTTTTCAAGGTTTCCGATCTCAAACTGCAACTTAAAGGAGCAATCACAGGATCCTAACATTGATGAAAATCTTACTAATTTGTTTAAGCTATTCTCTGAAGATATAAGTGAACAAGATGAGGTATTACTCCAAGCATTATGTTAATTTAGTACGACTAGTTAGAGAATTTTTAGAATTAATTTATTTATTTTTTCCTGTTCATCAGCATAAAATACTAACATAGATTATTTTATAGCATTATAAATTTTGTTTGTATCCAAGTGCATTTTTTTATGTAATTGTAATACATTTTATTGTTTATCACTTTTTAATGAAGAACCAAAGTACAATGCTTAATAGAGAATTCATCTTGTTTTGTGAAAAAATATGTTTGTGTTTTGATTTTTAGAATGTACATTGGTAATGTGTAATTTTAATGAGAAGTACTTTATTACAGTAGTAGTTTACCATCTCACTAGGATGTTCATATTTATTTTCTAATGATTTATAATATGCAGTAAAATATGTCAAATTTTAACTAGGAACCCGACATTTATTTATCATGTTTGTATATACCATTAATGCTCATGATTTTTATATGTTTTGCACTAAAATGGATTGTTACCAGGACAAATGAAGTTTTTAACATTGTTATTTATGGAATTTGTTGAGTATTCTCTTCAATTTCCATAAAATCCATTCAATTTTTCATATCATATTACTGTTTTAAATTTAAATGATTGTTTGAATTTTTCTGTATCAATAATTATCCTATTTTCAATGGATGTCTTATAATTTTCCATGAACATGTTATTCAATCTAAAAATGGATTGCCTTTAATTCTGCAAGATTTTTTGACCTTACAAATCCTTGAACTACTTCGTTCAGCTTCAATTTCCTAATAATTAAATAAAATAAAAACTTATAGTTTCATCTAAAATAATATAATTAACACTGTCATTTTTAAGTCATTAGTGTTTGTAATGGAGATAATATGATTTTATATTTTAATATCATGGTGTTTGTTTGAAACAGATGAAACCTTCTACATACCAAAAGGAAGTTAGTCTTAGCCTTCAGGAGCGACTTAAACAATTGAAAAGTATTTCAAAGTATCATAACTATTTTAACGCATCCCATGGTGGTGATTTCTTGGACTGCTTTGATGTAGATCCATGCATTCTTGTTTTTCAAAATTGGGATGTCAATAAGCAATATGCGACTACTATCACCATCAGAAATAAGACAAAAGTAAGTTATTCTTTCAGAATCTAAGGTTCATCATATGTCATCAGTCTTAATATATTTTGGATATTCTATATTTTATTTTATGCACATTTTTTAATTACAGAAAGTTAAATTTGTATCTATATCAGTAGAAGAAACAGAAATATTTTTGATAACTCCGAAACAAGTCAGGAAAATGTCGAGCCTTAGCAGCCTCGTTTATAAAGTCAAGTTCCTTCCTGTTCACTTTACTAATTATAAAATTAAAATGACTATAAATTCAGATGACAGTTTTTATAATTTTGAAATGATAGGTAAGGATATAGATGTAATATTTTTTGATACAATATAATTAATTTATATAATAATTTTGATTATTACAATAATAATAATTATTATCTTTATTTATATACATTTATAATAGTATTATCTACGTTTATATTTAAATCTACTTTTTCTTTATATACATGTGTATGGACCTTCCTTTTTAAAGGAGTAACAGTCTTTAATGGGGATTATCCGTACTTTGGTTCTTGAGAGTTCCCTTATCTTCATCTTCCAGTATTTTCTGTCCTTGGCTTTTCATGACCACAGTGTTCCTTCTACTTTCCTTATCTTGTCTACCCATCTTCTTCTTTGTCTGCCTTCCTTTTCATAGCCGAGAGAATCCACTCTATTAATTTCTTATCCCAGTTTTTGTCGTTCTTCCTCATTAGATGTCCAGCCCACTGGTATTTCATCTTCTTGACGATCCTGATTACATCTGTGACCCCAGTATATTTTCTTATTGCTGGGCTATTGAGCTTTTGTCTTCTTATGCCCAGCATGCTCCTCTCTATTGCTCTTTGGAATGTTTGAATCTTTTTCTCATGGTGCTTGTTGAGGTACCATGTTTGGCATCCATAAAACATCACAGGCAATATACAGCTATTGAAAGCCAATGTTTTTAAAGGCTGGCTGATATTGTTGTTCTTCATTATCATTTGTAAGCTCCAATATTTCCGCCAAGTCATAGCTGTCCTTGTTTGAATCTCTGTTGATTGTCTATTTTTAAAAGAAATCCTTTGGCCTAGATATGTGATTTCATCTACTATGCTTATTTCTGGAAGGTCTGTTTTCAGTTTGGTGACATGTGAGTTAGTAATTATTTTTGTCTTGATGAGGTTCAACGATAATTCATGTTGGGCACTTATGTACATAAGCTGATTTAGCATGTTCACTATTTCATCTTCTATACTTGAGATCAATAACACATCATCTGCGTATTTAAGTGTGTTTAGTTTTACACTGTTGATATTGATTCCATATTCATCCCAGTCAATCTCCTTTAGAATAAGTTCCAATACTATACTGAAGATCCCTGGTGATAGCGATTATTACAAACAGAACTGTAATTATTAGAGAGCCTTTTCAAACACACAAATATTTTTCGCTCTAATATAAAACATAATTCGCTCCTACTCTAT
Source organism: Halyomorpha halys (assembly GCF_000696795.3). NCBI lineage: Eukaryota > Metazoa > Arthropoda > Insecta > Hemiptera > Pentatomidae > Halyomorpha > Halyomorpha halys. The sequence continues at coordinate 223,148 of NW_027116427.1, read as the reverse complement.
ACTATTATACATGACTTATTTTATTTTACAAAAACTTTAATACAAGTGTACAAATAATTTATTGTACATTTTCTGGGGAAGTACTGTTTCTAGACCATGAGCATATAAGGTGATGATTTGGTCAGTATCATACTCAACCAATGGATTTCCCCTTAGGGCACCGACTTATAGAGGCTGAGTGTGTCCCAGGAAGGTCTCCTAAACCCTGATCCGTTTTATGGCTGATATAATAGAATAATTATCTGCCACAGCCCGACTCAAACCCAGGAAAATTGCCTTACTCACTGAGGTACCCAGCTCCCCAAATATAAATAAATAATAATTACAAATCAAATTTATATTCTAAAGACAAGGTTATTTCTCAAGAATTAGATTGATATAGGTAGTCATCAGTTTTATAGTTCTCAAGTTTCACACTTTTATTTATTCTTATTGACAGTCAGACAACTGAGTTAATGAGTTTTCTTATTTATTACACCTTATGTGATTAATTTTATTGTTAATTTTAGCTGTAAAACAATATCTATAGTGTACGTCCAACATTTATTTTTGTCAATGAATCAATATTTCAGCCCTGCCTCCTAGGCCAATTATTGAATTTCCAGATAGAATTGATTTTGATAAAATATTAATCAATTTTAACAGCATGAAGTGGGTTTATGTTACTAATATAGGTTGTGGAGTTGGAATGGCTAAAATATTCAGTGATTGTCCGTAAGTCGATTTCAGTTTTATAATTTATTTTAATTTTTTACTTTTAAATAAATTCCATACCTTTCTGTTTATTTCAGGGATATTCATATTGAACCTGAGTATATATGTTTGAAAGCAAATGAGGTATTAAATTTAGAAATAAAATTCCACCCCTCTGTTTTAGGCCATGTGAAAGAAAAAATTATTATTTTGTATTCAACAGGTATTAAGTTATATAATATTAGAGTGGCTTATTTCTAATTTTTTACTAATATAAACTTTAACTCAATTAGTGCATTTAGTTCATTTAAAAAAAATGTTCATATTATTTTTTTTCTGTTATTAGTTATATAACTGTAATATTTTTCGATATTCTCCTCAACAGGGATTAGAAGGCTTGGGAATAAAATAGGCAAAATATACCAGACCAAATTTAAAAAAAGTTCCAATATTAATATTAATAATAATAAATTTTATATGATGTTTTAAATATCTACTATTTTAGAAAATTCAAACAATATTCTAAATACTTACTGTTTATAGGTGAAAAACTATTTGTTGAAATTGAAGCATTCGTCTCTAATGGAAATATTTTCCTCAATGAAAAAGAACTTGTTATTAAAGATACCCTTATAACTTTCAACGAGTTTGGTACATTAGTTATCTATAACAAAAGTGATTATTCCGTTCATTTTCAGTGGCATCTCAGTACAAAGGACATGGCTTCTCCAAGTCAGAGCAGCAGGTAATCACTATTTTTTTAATTTTAATCATACTAAACTTATTTTAAACTATATTATGAGAAAGTATTAGGGTCTATTCAATAATGGTCAATGTATTCACTAATAAAAAAATCTTATATATAAAAATGAATTTTGTTTGTTGGTACCGCCCATCCGTTTAATGATGATTAGTCAGTTGTGAAACGACCCTATTGTGTACCGTTTCATCAGTGACCAGTGGTGGTAGAGCACATTCAGGACATGCTACAAAAGGATATCATACGCCCTTCGGAGAGCCCGTGGTCAGCACCTGTAGTACTGGTAAAAAAGAAAGGAGATGCTATTTCAACCTGTAAGTACAGGTTTTGTACCGACTTTCGTGGTTTAAACCAAATTACCTATCAATATTATCAGAAAATACACGGAAAAAGTTTCGAAAGGTAACCAAGGTTTATGGTATTGGGTGGACGATACATCTAATACTGATACATTGAAGATAATGGTTCCAGTTTCATTATGATCTTTTATTATTAAGGAAAATCACGATTCCTTGTGGGAATGTTAGGAAAAATTAAAAGTTAGGGAAAATGTTAGGTCACCTTATCAGTTACGAAGTAGAGCAAGGAGCCCAGTAATATAATCTGCTCCACAAAGCAATAGTATCTAAATTCCACTCTCACATATCCACAAAAGCGATATTTAATGTAATGTACTAAAGTAGTTTAAAGATAGCCAAATGTGAATATAAAGAACTGCATTTTGGTGTTTATCACGGATACATTGCAAAGAGAGAGAAAGAGAGAGGATGAAGATAATGTAGTGTCAACCTATACCAGCCAGGCAGATTGGGGAGATTGGACAAGACATACATGGAACCTCTTGTCGTCTAATTAAACAGGAGTGAGGAAGCTACGGGGCTACGGTTAGTGGAAGAATAAGGAGAATAAAGTGAAGTTTCATTTAACTCCACTTTTCAAAAAAGGGGATCATATGTAATAGATGAGACAGAAGAATTGGTGACGGCAGCGCATGCGCGAGAGGTATCAGACAGATAGGGAGAGAAAAATCATATGTTCTGTCGTCGGCTGTTTTTTTAATGAATGGACATTGATGTAAAGCTAGTGTATTTTTTGGTTTCTCTGTGAGCTGAGTTAAGTTTAAAAACTGTATATTGTGAAGTGATCTTTCTCTCTCTCTGCCACGACCAGCTGAGTGCAAGTACGTACGCGTTATTGTTAACCTCTGGACATAGATAACAATTGTTTCCTTCTGAAGTGTTCGTTGAATTGTTTGTGTTGAGATAGATTGAAATTTTTCAACTTTCGTTGTTTCTATACAATAATTATAGAAAAAGAATAATCAAAGTAGAAATAGAAGAACATAACAATTATCAATAAACTATTTATATCGTAAATCATAGCAAATAAAGGAGAGCGATTGTACTACAATCGATTATTTTTGAATTGACCAGTGAAAATTGAAGACAGAAGAGAGGAAACGGGTACTCTTGATCTTGCTGGCTTGGGGAGAAGTCGTCCGTTCAGCTAGAAGCGGGAAGGACTGGAAGCCATGGTTAGGAATTGGGATATAGCATCATCGACAAGAAGAGATTAACAATAACAATAACAAAAACCCGCCCTAAGAAAAGAGTCTATTATATTATAAGATTTAAATAAAATTCTATAATCTATTTAATATTAAAGTTTTTAATTTGAATCCAAGCTATCTTTTAGATATGAGAATTGAGTTAAAAAATATCAAATTTCAATTTATTTTATTTTAATAGTTTTTGAATATTACAATATATTGGTATTACAGTTTCAATAGTGTTCAATTAATGTATATACATCCTCAAATATAGCGACAGCGAAGCATTGCCGGGTATGGTAGTAAAGTCATAAAATTAAGTGATATAGGTTTATCAAAAACTGAAATAGGAATAAAATTATATGTATCGAGAACTACAATTCGAACAATTACTAAAGAGATAAGAAAAGAAGTATTTCTCCAACGAATTTGACGATATTTATTTAAATTTGATTAAGATTCAACTCAAGTTGAATAAAACTTAACTCACTTTCCTAGGAACAGAGCCTGTCATAAATACGGGGACTGCCTGTAGAGCTTAGATGGGCAAAAATTAGCTATAGTTAAAACTAATAGCTAAAGTTGCCATGGATACGACTCTTATTCATGAATGAACCATTGATAAATAAATATCGTATCCATGACGATTTGAGCTATTAGTTTCAACTATGCCCAACCCTGCTGCAGAGCTTCCTTTCTAATATGAAAATATTGACTGAATTTTTAACTTTTTTGAAAAATATATCTGAAATTGCTATTACTTAACCAGTTTTGATCTTTTATTTTTTTTTTTCTTTAGAAAATATTTTAAATAGTAAGAGCAACTAAAAATAGTAATCATGTTATTCTTCAGCTCAACAATCTTTGGTTCTGTTATTAAAACTGATAAATTATTAACAGTATTGGATTTTGCTTCAAATGATGCATATGACCTGGATACTAGTGAATCACTTGTACCAGAGGTGTTTACCATAATGCCTATGGTATGTTATTTGTTTATATTTTGATATTTTATTTTTAATAATATTATTTGTTTAAAGTATTGCTTTTAACATTTTTTTATCGTTTCAATTAATATTACTGTTATATAAAAGGATAGCCTGTGTTTCTTTGTATCCGCTAAATACATAAACTATTGGAAGAAGATAGTTGACTGAATGATGGTTCCAGATCAGAGAAATAAAGACGATAGCTCTGTTCTTCTGCATCAGCTCTACATCTCTACAGAACACCTGCAGCTTGGCTAGATGATGCTCGCAGTTGACCGCTCATTGAAACCCATCTGTTCTGACAGGTGATGTTCTCATTGTTGTAGTTCTTTATCAAGTGTTGGTGGGCTATCTAAATTCAAGGCCCCGATTTTTATGCAGAATTGTATTTTGTTTGCATACTTATAGTTTTATCTTGTACATTTGATTGTAAATGCATATATTTGAATATTTAGACTATTTCAGTTATCAAGAAATTGAAATAATTAATTAAAATGTAACATTGAAGATGAAATTCCAGATTAAAATCAAAAGTCCATATTCATTTAATTAGTAATACAACAATATAATAAATGTTATCTTAAACATTTCACTTCTAATAGAAGAATAAGTGGTACAGCACTTACGGACCATGAAGGGAAGTGGGTGTTAAACTCCCTTACCACTCAGATCAGAAACCTCATGAAATAATGATGGACAACATGCGGGGTCCAAAATTCTAAAAGCTGCTTAAAACAAGCACCAGAAAGAGATGCTTTATTATACTCTAGTAAGGTGACAAACTTTTGATGGCAGAAGAGCAACCCACAAAGTTTGCAGATCACCAGAGTGAAATGATCACCAATTGGGCAGGGTTTCTGAATGAAACAATTATATGTTTGTATCCCCGAAATAGCTAAAGGCTATTCTATGTTGTTTGAGTAGGGAATAAGACCACAGGCCATTACGGGATACTGCTAAAACAGCTACTGAAGAGAGGTATAGCTCATCTGACGAACTTTTACAACTCTTGCCTCAGGTTGAAGGTAAAGACTGGAACCCAACTAGGCAACTACAGACCAATCAACTTACTTCTACTCGGTCAAGGTTTTTGAATAAATTATCCTTAAATATCTCAAAACATATAGCTCAGAGATAGACCTGATACCATTAGAGCTTTTAAGCCAGCCTCTGCCTGGACCACCATATAGCGAAACTACTGGCAGAAGTAAGCCAGAAGACGAGAACAATGAAGCTACTGCGATGATCTTGATAGACTGCACAGAAGTTTTGACTCAGTGTCCTATAGTCTGCTATGTAAGAGCTGCTGTAGATGGCTATATCTTCAGCATCATATTTCATTCCAACAATTTCAACTGTTTAGATTGAGAACAGTACTGAGGATAGAACAGAACCTACGGGAACTGCACAGGCGAGTGAGATATTTCCGGATACTGCCTCCTTAATTTGTACCTTTAGAGAGCAGTGCGGCAGGAATGATCCCAATATGGTGTTGAGTTGCTCCAGGAATTTGTTGTCCTACAGTGTCTTACATAGCAGACTATAGGACACTGAGCCAAAAGTTTCTTTGTAGTCAATTAAGATCATCGCAGTAGCTTCGTTGTTCTCGTCTTCTGGCTTACTTCTGCCAGTAGTTTCGCTATATGGTGGTCCAGGCAGAGGCTGGTTTAAAAGCCAGTTTGCTCTGGTGGTATCAGGTCTATCTCTGAGCTATATGTTTTGAGATATATAAGGAAATTTTTTTCACAAACCTTGCCTGAGTAGAAGTATAGAAGTAAGTTAATTGGTCTGTAGTTGCCTGGTTGGGTTCCAGTCTTTGCCTTCAACCTGAGGCAGGAGTTGTAAAAGTTCGTCAGATGAGCTATTAGCTATTACAGCTCTCTTCGGTAGCTGTTTCAGCAGTATCCCGTTTTGGCCTGGGGTCTTATTCCTCCCTCGAACGACATAGTATATTTAGCTGTTTTGGGGATGCAAACACATAATTGTTTCCTATGTCTTCAATTGGTAGATCATTCAGAAACCCTGTCCAATTGGTGATCATTTCACTCTGGTGATCTGCAAACTTTGTGGGTTGCTCTTCTACCATAAAAAGTTTGTTGCACTCCTGGAGCATAATAAAGCATCTCTTTCTGGTGCTCGTTTTAAGTAGTTTCTAGAGTTTTCTGGAGCCCCCACGTGTTGTCCATTACTTCTCATGCCTCAGTGTAGTCCATCATTATTTTATGAGGTTTCTGATCTGAGTGGAAAGGGAGTTTACCACCTACTTCCTGGTCCGTAGCCCTATACTACTTATTCTTCTATTAGAAGTGAATGGTTGAAGGTAACATTTATTTTTCTTATTATTAGATATAAATAACTATAAAATATTCTTTTGCAGTAAAAATCGGGGCCTTGAATTTAGCTTGCCCACCAACACTTGATAAAGAATTACAGCGAGAACATCACCTGTCAGAGCAGACACGGTTTCAATGAGCGGTCATCTGCGAACCCCATCTGGCCAAGCTGCAGGTGTACTATATAGGTGTAGAGCTGATGCAGAAGAACAGAGCTATCGTCTTTATTTCTCAGGTCTTCTGCCAAGCCTTCAAGTGTGTGGAGGACTTCGCGATCTGGAAGAATAGAACTATAGTCTTCATCTGTTTGGACTGCAGCCAAACCTTCAAGTATGTATATGAATTGGGAAAGACTCCTTGACTCCAGTCTCCATCACCTGTGGAGTACCTCAGGGCTTGGTATTGGGTCTGTTCCTCATTTTCAGTGCGCCAGTTGTCTCAATGCAACATCCAGAGGCAGTGATAGCAGCCTATGCAAAAGATATTAAGATCTATTCCTTCAGTGCCAGACCACTTTGAGTCCTCACTCTAGCCCAAAAAGCAATGATCACCATCGTTGATGCACTCCAGAAGAATGGCTTAAGGGTGAATCCAGTGAAGACTGACACCTTCATCTTGTCATTTCAGAAAGGAAACAAAAATACCCTTCTGAAGACCTTTTCATTAGATGGTGAAAAAAAGAAGCTTATCAAACTGTATCCTCTACCTTGGCGATACACTGGAGAGGGATCTCAACTTCTACAGTCATGTCAGAGACTAGCTGTAGTTGTCCTGGCTGAAATTTTGTTAGCCAAATAAATGTTTGCCTTTTGCAATATCTGAATGGGAATAATTTTCATTGTATGTATAAAAATTATTCGTTTCATATTATCTATAGTTTAGTCAATTCATTTTATCTCATAGAGTGGAGTGGTTCAAATGTGGAAAATGCGTTTGCCATTTAGAAAATGGGGGCTTCTGAGTACCTTGCCTTGAAAAAGTTAATGGTGTTTTGTAAACAATGTAAAATAATCTCTCCATATATTTTTTCTTAGTTTAATATTGAATATTGTTGTCTAATTAGGAATTATTGAAGGTCAAAGCTCATTTAATGAAATTTTGGGTTGCATTTACCCAGCTGCACTCAGAAGAAATTACTATATTTCAGTTGCTTTTAATCTGAATTAATTTTATTTATGTTTTTCAAAGGAAGGTGTCTTAGCAACACATGGATCATTGACTTTCATAGTTATGTTTAATCCAATTACTGTTGGAAAAGTGGAATCTATGTTTCAACTGGAAGTAGAAGGTTTGGAAAACAGATTATCTGTCAAAATTTCCGGAAATGCTCTGGGACCCTCTATACACCTCAATATATCAACATTAGATGTCGACAATATATATGTCAATGAGAAATATAATTATCTGGTATGTTTAAATTAACATACCTAGGATATGTTATGTTAATGAGTATGCTAGCATAGAGTTAATCTATTATTAACTATCTAACTGTGTTATTATGTTAACATGAGATGTTTTTAAATTTCCTTCAGCCTTGTACTATTGAGTTTGTTTGATAGTGATGTCCTATTCTTTATTTATTTTTATGTTATTATTTTAATAGAAACAATTTCATTTGATCCTATACTACCAACATAGTTAATTTTCTCTCATCATTTACCACTTCTTTGCTTGAATAGTGGTGCAGCTAAAAAAAAGTGTACACTGGAAAAAAAAATATATATACACTGGAATTAAATTTAGACAATATATAATCATAAGTATTAATCATTTTATAAAAAATTAAAAAGTTTTGCTGTTGTTGCGAAATCTTCTTTTAATATTTCTGAATCTCAAGAGAATCGGTGTGACATATGAGCATTAAATTCAGTGAGAATTCGCCTGACGGTTAGCTCGTTTTCGCAGTAGCTAAACATTGTTGCAACTTCTTTTTTCATGAAATGACCGTGGGTAAGCTGAGTATGGAGATGGGTTAGAACCACCTCTTCTCTCTGTGACAGCTTTAAGTTCCTTGCTGGACATTTCACTGTCTGCTGCCCTATTCTTAACTCGTCTCTTGTATTGAACCATCCAATTTTTTGATACAAGAAACAATTTATTTTTTGGTTAGCCTGCCTTTATAGCTAGTCTGGCCTCCAAATCTACCTTTTCATTCCTGGTGATCCCACAATGAGAACAGATGTGCCTGTATTAAACTGTATTCAACCTTTTTTTAACACCATAAATTTAGTTGTTTTGTTATTTTCTAGAGGTTTTTTCAAATCGTTTTCTTGAATAGTGACATGCTTTGTGTCAAGCTGGAAGCATTTTTTTTTTTTTTGTAAACTGACATTTTTGGACCTTATTGAAATCAACAGACGTAACTTGTTATATATGGCCAGAAGGTGAATCAGAGCATGAAGTAAACAAGATCAGCAGCTCTGTGTTCAGATTCTTAGAAAACAAATTAAAGGCAAGAAATGATGAAATTTATTTAATTTTTTAGTGACAATTATGCTGGCCATAAAAAAAAAAAAAAAAAAAAAAATATTTATGATAAACCTGTATCATTAAGCAATATATAAATTTCACAACATTAATAGAAGGGCTTATGTTACAAATTGTAAATTTTAAGGAAACATAGTTCAATTTTTTATTCATTGGAGCTTGTTATGTTTTGAGGTGTATACAAGCCCCTTCTAAATCTAGCTATCTCAGTTAATGATTGGATTTTGAGGTTAGAGTACCTCACACTAGCTAGATAGGCACCTATCCCCTTCATTCACACTAAAGATTCAATAATGTTACATAACTCCTTCATAGTGATGTAAAAATTTATATTTAGAGGAAGAAATTTAAAAAAGTAAAGCCTAGTATTACTAAAGTTGTGCATGGTAAAACAATTATGAACCTACGATGTGCCCGCTCTAAAAATTGTCCTTTGGCTCCAAGAAAAATGTAAGATTTTGATTTAATAAATAACCATCATGACTGAAATTTTATTATTCATTCTATAAAAGCTTGTGAATTTTTTATACTTTAATTATTAAAATTTTTTTTTTACTTTTGTTATTGCACATTTTATTGTAATTTCTTTAAATTATTAATAATTTACATTGAAAATATAACTTAGTTAATCTAAAAATAATTTTCCTAAAAAACTGGCATGTCTTGAAAAATGGTTAGAGCCCTGGCACAACCTGTTTATTTAGTTCTAAGAAATAACAAATATCTAATATACAAAAAATTATAATAATTGATTCTGGATTTTCTCTTTAGGAAGTAATTCATAAAATTTTTTTGAGGTCAATAAACTTCCAATTGAATGTAATTTATATTAAATTATCATATTATAGTACAACGTTTCGGAACCATTGTCCCATATTCATGTACTTTAAACCTCATAATTTGAATTTCATATAGGAAATCAAATTATGAAAAATTATGAGTTTAAAGTACATGAATATGGGACAGTGGTCCCGAAACATTGTACTATAATATGATAATTTAATATAAATTACATTCAATTGGAAGTTTATTAACCTCAAAAAAAATTTTATGAAATAGAATAATTGAATAAAATTTTACATCAATATTTGAATAAATTTATATTTATATGTTTGTGTAAAATTAGCATTATGCAAGATTATTATTCAAGAAAAGCAACAATATTATGAAGAATTTTTATCATTATTTGATTTCAATTAAATAAGCTCTTGCCTTTGCGTATTTGATGTCATCCTCAGAATAGGGAATTGATTATACTATACCATGATACTCTTGAAAAGCAATGTAGTGTTGAACCCACTTTTTATCATCATTGTTATTCTGTTGTATAATTACTTGTTATTTGTTTTTTAGGAAAAATGTGTTTTCCCCAAAATGAGTGAAATCTGATTTAATAAGCTTTTTTCTTATTGTAATCAAATATTAACATTTTGTATTGTATTTTCTCTAGATATTCGCACAAAATACAAGTTTAATCAAAGGTACAATCAGATCACTACCGTTGAGTGTATGTTATAATAAAGTGGTAGTGACGGTTGATTTTGAGGAAGCTGTTTTGAATGCGAGTGATGTCCTCTTAATCAACATTGGTATTTTAACCGGGGTTGTTGGATCTTTTGTCGTTGAATTAAGATTTGAAATTGTTGAATCGAAGAATATTTTAAGATGTATCTTGAAGTAAGTATGAGTATATATAAATAACAACTATTATTTCTTATTGAAACTGTAATTGGTAAGAAAAATTAAAATTATATTATATAGGGTTATTTTCAACTCTCAGCTTGATGAAGGTCTGTATGAATAATCCTCATATTGAATTCTCATTCAATAATAAACACCTCATTAAAATTAATTATTACTAATTGCATTATATGGGTAATTCTCACAGAAATGGGTATTATTTAGTTAATTTTTTTAGAAATGTTAAAAGTCCAATCAAGCTGAAAAAAAATTGAAAATGCTCTCCTACTTTAATTGAAATATACTATTCATCAAAACAATAATTATTTTATTTATAAATAGTATAAGCAAAAAAAAAAAAAGTTAAAGATAAAAGCTGTTCTAAATCATAATATAACAACAATATTTTTGTTGTTTCTAAATACAACAGTTTAAGTTGTTTCTAAACATTCATGAAATATCACTAAACTATTTAAGTGATCATACTTTAGAATCGGTTGAGCCATACACGCAAAAAATCACTGAGCTAAGTGAATTAACTTTCTTGTGGTTATAATGTGATTGGATAAATACTGTATTTTTTTAAAAAAAATGGTAATAAACTTTAAAATATACCTTTGTCCATCATAGTTCTAATTTATAACACTTTAATGTACAGAAGACAAGATCAAGATGGACAGGGCCATGACAAAAATACAAGTTTTCTCTAAAATAATATGTTTTTTTCTACTATAATTAGAATAAATTATAGTATTTATTATTTATCATACTCTATGTATGATCAGGGGCTTGATGGAGTTAGTTGGTTATTCATATCTCAACTGACGTTTACACTCGCCCAATGCTCTAAATTGATTGCATTGAGAAGTTAGTAGATTTCTAGGTAGCTTAGAAGTGCGTGAAAAAAAAGTTACGAAACCAAACCTGGTAGAATATAGCTCTGCCCATAAGAAATTGATAAATAATAAAGATAGGACCATCTAATGACATCTAATTAATAAAAACAGGACCATCTAATGAACAGTGATGCTCTGGACACTTCATCATAGTATCGTAACCTATCAGTTCTAAAAATTCATACATAATTTTTTAGTATGAAGAAGTATTCTGACCTATGATATAAGAAATTGTTTTGTATTTTTTGCGCTGGTAAGACCTTCTATAAAACCTTAAAGTTGAAAAGTTCATGCCTGAACAGGACAGGTCCATGACATATTGATGGATTTAACATATTTTCTTAAGAAAAGAAATATTTCAATGCCGAATGAAAACATTTACATTAGATACTGTTTCATACTATAATTTAAATTTTGTATTTGGTATGAACATTTCTTTTGCTCCTTTCTGTCAAATTCATCCTTATTTATTTTATAATACACAGTAATATTAAATAATATATATATCAATGTTACTTATTAATTTATTACCATTTTTATTTTTCGAAACTTTAAAATAACATTATTTTACTATTATTGCAGAGGAACTGCAATTGAACCTGTTATTAAAATTAATGAGAGTTGCATTGATTTTGGAACAGTGCCAATAGGTAGGTGGAATGTTCATCATAAAAATAGTATTTTCAAATAATTTAAGATTACATATAAAGATATTTAGAGGTCATAAAGTAGGAAATTTAATAAAATCTTTATTATAGAAGATAAGATTTGATAGATACACCATATTTTATTTAAATGTATTAGAAGATAAAAACCTATAATGAAAGGTAATGAGTAATTTAAATAACCTTCCAGTCTATTGTTGGTGGTATTTCTCCTCACTTTGAGCATCAAAAATCGTTTCTTCATCACTGTGATATCGTCAATTTTATTAATATTTAGTAAAGATTTTAATATTAATTTGCAATTTTATTTTTAATCATATGTCTTATTAACAAAATTATAAACAATAAAAACTTGTCAAATGCAATTTTGTTTCCAATATTTAATTTTTATATGATTCAAATACCAGGGCATTCAAAAAGTCCTGTCGTTTTTCGTTTGTTCGTTGTTTATTTTGATTCTAGAGTGTTTGCTAATTAATTCCGTTCAATACAACTTTTATCCATGTAAACACAAATGTTTATACTTTATGAATAGGAGGCTAAGGAGGATTAATTTAATGCAGTCACCATCCAACT
>NW_027116427.1:203311-209620 GCF_000696795.3 Halyomorpha halys | reverse complement strand
GGAATTTGGGCTTTACCATCTCGTTGGGAGAAGGTTACCGACTGTAACGGTGGATATTTTGATGAATAAAGGTGATTATTTGAAAATATTTATTTATTTATAATTTCCCCCAAAAAAACGACAGGACTTTTTGAATGACCTGGTATATTGAAGATCGATCAAATAAAGTCAAATGGAATTGTTTAAGTCCAAAAGTTTTGTTTCTTTTCTTTAATTTAATTTTTTTACGTTCTAATTATTTTTTAATTGTTGTTAAATATAAGTTTGTTTCTATTTTTTAAAGTGTAAGCTATTTTTATTTTAAAGTTGAGGGGCATAAGAAAGTTTGTTGTGGTACGTGTATGTGTAAATACTTCGCTGTGAGGGCATGTATATAACGGTAGTAGGATTATGTCCCTAAAACAGAATGATAAAGCGGCCTGCATTCAGTATTAAGAAATATTGGAGCTTTCTGATTTCTGTCTTGCTCTCACTGACTGCTTTTTTTGGGCACCGTCGTTCAAGCGACCCTCAGCCATCTTATTTCTACCGGTTTGTCATTGATATCAAGACATCCATCTCAGATGAGATTAAACCTGAGAGGTATTATGGATTTTCTCTAGTTGGTCGAACCTCATATTTTTTTTTTTGTCTATTAAATTACTGCAAAGTTTAATTTTTTTTTTTTGTGTAAAGAAAATTGTTTCAGTTTTTTATATATAAATATTTTTATTTTATAATTCATTTTTTATTTTTCAACAGGATAATTTATTTTTTAAGTTTTATTTGTTTATATTTTAATATTATTAAATTGTGTCTATCAATGGAAGGTTAATTTTTTGTGAGATTATTTGCAAGTCCTCCATTTTTTATTTTTTTTATTACCAGCAAACATTTAAATCTGGGTAAGAGACTAGTTTTTCAGTCGTGAAAAACCCCTCGCCTCAACAGAACTAATAAATAATATAACAATCAAATAAAAACAGAACACTATATTTGTAAATTAATTAGTTTAATAACATTTAAGATATAAGTTGTTTTATTTTTGAAGTTTATTATTGTTAATTTAATTAAGATGAATGGGAACTATTTTATTGTTAATTTCAAACAATAAATCACAACATAAACAAGTCGAGAGGATCTTGTATTTTCCTGAATTTGTTTATGTTTTACAAATGCTAAGATATGAGGTAGTAGGCTTATGTGTAATGTACTAGGACGCTCCTCTCATGTCTTTTTTTTTAACACCATTTTATACTGAAGTGTGACATTTCTTGTTCCATACTTGAGAGACATCAGAATTACCTACTCACCTTAGGGCCAAAAGCGTCAGTGCTTGCCTGATGGTTTTAAAGAAATCAAGAACCAATTAAGAAATAATTAAAGGTATAAATTGTTTTTAAATTTTTGATGATTATTATTTTCGCTTTTTGATTTTAATTTTTTTTTTTTATCTTTACTTCTATGTTGTATTTAATTAAATTATCATTTCATTTATTTTATTTTTTTCTTTGGGTTGTCTCATGTTTTAATACGTATGTATATAATTTATATTTTATCAAATTGTACTAATTTTTAAGTAACAATAAGTTATCCAATCGGTTTATTTTAAAACCCTGTTTATTAGAATTATTTGTGTACATTAGCAGCAGATATTTGAAAAGTGGCAAAGTTACCCATGGGTGCAGATTTGCTATGTTAAGAGCCTCCTCTCTCCCCCTCCAAGAACTTTAAATTAATCTTTTTTACAGGTGTAAATTGTGACAAATATTTTACCATAACTAATCATTCTTTGATCTCTGTGAGATTTCAATTAGAAATGGCATCAGACGGTTTCAATGATGCCATATTGTGTGATGATTTTATTAGGGGTTCTGTGACAGCCTTGCCTGAGAATCCAAAGGAATTCCATTTGGAGCCTAATGATGTTACGATAGCAGGAAACTCCAGTGCTGAAATTAAGGTAGTTTACACTAGATATATCCAGTTTCAGTAGTTCATTGTTGAATACTATTTAATGAATTATAAATTTTAATTTGGTATATAATAACTTTTTTTTACGGCTAAAAGCACTGCGGCCTATGAGCCCTATTAATACAAGAGCCTTTGAGGGGATGACTTTTCCTGGATGCAAGTGTCATGTACAAATCACCCTTTGTCTACTGTCAGTGGTATACTTCTAGAAAAAAAGAAAACATCAAAGAAACATTCAAGAAGAATAAGATACTGTTTTGTTTGGATCACTGGTGGATGAACTGTGTTGAAAAGAGTTAGAGAACCAATGCTTTGTTTAGTCAGTGTTTGTTTGTTGAAATAGAAGATGTCAAAAATCATTCATTAAAGAAGAGTAAAAATTGGTTAGTGTTGCTCAACATATAATTAAGTATAATTGTAAAAGTGTTATTAAAGATAAGTGTTCTGATTACCTAGAAACCTGCCCTGAGATTAAGAGTCTATAAAAATGTTATAAAAATAAAATAAAATTCTCCTGTCTGTTTAATATTAAAGCTTTTCATTTGAACCTAAGCTATACTTAAGAAATGAGAATAAAGTAAAATTATTAAAATTCCTTTTATTTTATTTAAATAATTTTTGAATATTACAATATAATACTATAAAGTACTATGATTTTTGTCTTTGTAGGAGTAAAAGTTTTTTTGATATTTGCTAAAATAAATTGATTTATAGTTGTTCAGACAAAATTTCATGTGTAAAATTTATATTCATATGCAAATATCAATAAAACCTACTACTCCTACGAAGATATGTGTTATAAACTACTTCATAGTAAGTTAAATTAACTTTATTTTGAATGATGGCAGACATACGTACGTCTTATGGTTCCTGAGAATTTTTTTCCAAAATTAAAACTTTTATCCTAAAAACATGAAAAGTATTACCCCTACGAAGATAAATGTCATAAACTACTTTATAGTACATTAAATATTTAGCTTCAAATTGAGTGCTAATAGATATCTGTACGTCAAAGGATTTTTGAGATATCTATTTCTCAAAATAAATTCACTAACTGGTGATTTTTCAGTACATTTTTTATGAAATATTGCTTTTTAAAAAACTATACCTAGGAAATTAGGGCTTATATTTTAGCAAATTTACTCTACTTTATATGATGTTCTTGATGTTTTATAAGGTTTTCTAATGTTTATGTATTTATGTTTAATATATATGTTTAATATATTTATGTATGTTTAAGGATATAGAGCTCCAAATGAAGAATTAATTTTTTTGTTAACATTTTGAAACCGCCGCCATTTTTATTCCCTCTACCTATACTTGGCAGATTTATCAATTCAGACTAGTAATTATACATAGTTTCTATTAAAGTAATAAAAATTGGGGTGAAATAACTCCCTATTTTTTTTTTCCTGGCTCTTGTATCATATTGTGTACCTTCAGCATTACCACATTATAGCATCAGAAACACTACGACGTTATAGTGAGCTATTTAAAGCTTAAGTTTTGTAGATCGTTTGAATCTAAGTGTACTTAAGGTAAAGATCAATTACCATTACTTGGGGTCCATAATGTGATACTTTCCAAACAGTGCAAACCTCAACCAGCAAAAATTACACAAATAAACAAAAAGTTATTTATTTGTGCCGACGTATGGATCTAAATTTCAAGCCTTCAGGACTCCAAGTGAATTTTCATGCTAGATAGAAAATCTGCCAGAGCATCCCTGATAAAGACCTGAAATTTAAGTCAAAACATGGCACGTATAAGTAACTTTTTGTTTATTCGGGTAAATTTTGCTGACCACACCCCCAACCATCGTCTCATCATAATTTATTTTTATGAGATCCTAATTTTTTTTTTCATTTTTACCTCCTACCTGGCCATTCTGGCATATATGGTGGCT
Organism: Halyomorpha halys; assembly: GCF_000696795.3. Classification (NCBI taxonomy): domain Eukaryota; kingdom Metazoa; phylum Arthropoda; class Insecta; order Hemiptera; family Pentatomidae; genus Halyomorpha; species Halyomorpha halys. The sequence goes on along the minus strand of NW_027116427.1, from coordinate 205,761 downwards.
ATCCTACATGTCACTAGAGTCGAAAGGTCAAGAATCATTCCAAGGGTCCATTGTTATTAAGTAATTAATAAATAAGTAAACATATTTTAAGAGTAGTGATATTGAAAATATTTAATTCAGATTTTAGCTTGAAAGGCGTAACCGTTTTGATGACTTTGTAGTTATCAACTAAGGTAATTAACTGATTTATTATCATTGAATAAATTTTAAGAAATTGGCAATCGATGAAATTCATCAAAATTATTAATTATATTTGATTCACACTTACAGCCAAATTGATTGTAAGTTAAAATTATGGTGAAATAATCCTTCATGTAATTATTAAATATTGTAATATTCAAAAAATTAATTATAAAAAATGAAAGGAATTTTATATAGTTTCACTTAATGCTCATATCTAAGGTGGTATAGCTTGGGTTCAAATGAAAAGCTTTAATATTTAACAGTAAAGAGAATTTTATAATATAATAGACTCTTAATCTCAGTGTGGGTTTCTAGGCTATCAGAAACTTACACTCTATTACAAATAACACTTAAACTAACTTAAATCTCTTTTACAGATGTATTAAATTTTAGGTAAAACAAAACTAACCAATTTCATAGAATCTTCTTTTGATGATTTTCTTTGTCTTCTTATTCAACAAAACCAACAGTTGCTGTAAACAATCTTTCAGCAAACAAACACTAACGAAACAGAACCTTGGGCCTCTAAAAGTTTTTTACTTACAATCCACCGAAGTGTGTTGTTTGGCGATCCAAACAAAGAATCCTTTTTTCTTCGTGAGTGACTCTCCGATGTCTCCTTTTTCGAGATGTCTACCTTTGAGCTGGACAAGAGATGATGAGGACCTCCTCATCCAGGAAACATCATTCTGCCCCCGCGCCTAAGCAACGAATGTTCAAATACCAAGTTTTCTTCCTTTCTCTTCTCTAGATGTTAGTTCTCAACATTGATTGTAGCACTATGGTTTTGAGTTTTTTCTTATAATTTACTTTATCAATAATTTTCTTTATTACTTGTTCTTAACTTCTATTTTTTCTTCAATTTACTGTAACTACAATTATGATGAGAAGTTAAAATAAAGTTTATAAAAATAATTAAATCTGCTCAACATGGCTGCGATTCAATGAACTTTTTGCAGGACTCGCACCACCATCTTGGCTTTGCACGATATCTTTTGTGACTGCATATTTTACTTCTGTAAATTGGTTAGCTTGCTTTTAGGTTTAATACTACAAATAAACATATTGAAAAGATAAATCACATAAAACCTACTAAAAATCCTTTATATATAAAAATAACTATTTAATATTAGAGGATATTACAATATATATACCTTCACCTAAAATATAAAAATCATATATAAACCATATTTTGTTGCTTACATATATTTTAATATTTATTATGATTATCTAGATTTCCCTGGTGGCAAGCATGGCAAAAGTTTATAGTGGTAATATAATTATTTCATCAGAGTTGCATTTGAACGAAAACAAGAAACTTCCTGTTAGTTTTATTGCAATAGCTCCCGAAATATCTTGTTTACCAGAATCTTTTACATTGCCATTTTGTTTTAAAGGCATTGAATATGAACATGAAGTATTATTATCTAACAAAGGAAATGTTCAAGTCGCCTTCTGGTTTTTGGAGTACAGGGTAATTAATTATTAATATTAATCATTGGTAATTAATTATTAATATTTATAATTAATATTATACATAATTATATTTTATTATACATTACACTAGTTTATCCCTGCTAGAAACCTCGCAGTATATATAAATATGTTTCTTCTCTTTAATTCATTCGAAACATAATAAGTGATGTGCTCAGCTGTGCAAATCCTGTAATGATTACCTGGTGCACTGTAAATGATCTTTGTGTTGTTGTATGCTGTTATAGTGTACTGTGTGAGTGTCAGAATTCATGTTCCCCCAACCTGAAGGGACAGTGGCTGATTGACCGGGCGATGGGGCCGCCAACTCCCTACGACGATTTGCCCATGTAAGATGTGTTACAATTAGGAGTGGAACAAGGGATACAATACTCAACATGAGAACAGTATTGAGGAGGAATGGGATCTTAAGGATGGGAGTAAATAAAAGAAAGTTTGTTATGAGCTTTGAAGGCAGTTGGGGTGGAAAAACTCAAGTATTTATGTATGTTATCTAAAAGAAAGTGGTTGTAACGTAATGATCTGTATAAGGGGATGGAAAGAGATTGTGGTGAATAAGGTGTAGAGGGGGTATGGTTTTTATATAAATTTTAATGTGTTAAAAAACTAAAACATAAAAAACATCATATTTACCCATCTTCCCCTCTCTCTCTCTCTCTCTCTCTCTCTCTCTCTCTCTCTCTCTCTCTCTCTCTCTCTCTCTCTCTATCTCTCTCTTTCTTCCAAAGCCACTTCCAAAGTTTTATTGAGTTCATTATAGTGTCTACTAGGTA
>NW_027116427.1:170322-201948 GCF_000696795.3 Halyomorpha halys | reverse complement strand
CCCCCCCCACAAACTTCTCCAATCATTAATCTACGGTCAACTATCTACACCTCAAAATTAATTTATGATTTATTATTTTTCACCGGGGGTTCTGCAAGTGAATGCCAATTTCTAAAAATATTACAAAAAAAATTAAAAAGAGCAAATCTACAGTTCATTCCAGTATTTACTTTGCACTTTTGTTTGCTCTTTTCCTACATATTCAACCTTTTATAGTGTAATTAAGCCTAAATTATTTTCTTTTTCATTTAGTACTTACCTACTAGATTTTCTTAATCATATTAATATTTCATTACTCCTTTTGGCTTTTTTTTTTTTCAGTGTGTTTAACTTGACACAACAAACCTTTTAGATATTTGGCCACCTGAACCAGCCTTCTCCATACCTGCTTATCTTGGGCTACTGCTTTCCAGTTTGTTGCATGCATCTTTGTCGATTCTGCCTATCCATCTGGTTTTTGGTCATACTCATGGTTTCTTGGCAACTATACTGGCATGCATTGTTGTGCAGAGGCATACTGATGGATTGCTTCCAGCCACATGTCCCGCCCATCTTAACCTCCTTGCCTTCATGTTATGAGAGACTCTGCAAGCAGTTCACTGTTATTTCTTCTCCTCCATGTGTTAAGGCTCTGATCCCAGATTGCTCATGGTAATTGTAGGGAGGACTTTTTTTCAAATCCCTCAAGTCTGCTTTCTAGAGTACCTGTTAGAGCCCAGTTCTCGCAGCTATATAACAGTGCTGGCTTTATCACGTTATAGCACATTCTTAGCTTCAGAAATTTAAAGATTTTTCAGGATTTCTGTATTCTTGGCAGAGAGAAGGCTTTGTTTGTGCTTGTTGTGCAATGGTCTATCTCAGTTGTTCATTTATTGAGGTTATTGTGGAGTTGATTTCCTCTATTTCTCTTATGAAAATAGATCTACCATGTCACCTTGGCTATTTCCTAGGACTGCAATTGTATGTTTCGTTCAGATGTGCACCCCACCATTTTTGTGTTATGTTATTCTAATCACCTTTTCCAGGGCTAAGTTAAACAGCATTGTTGAGTCCATCTCCCTGCCTCAGACCTGTTTTGGTTTTGCCCCTGGAGGGCAGTGTGACAGGATGTTGTCATGGTGGAGCATTCATTTGTCTGCAATATTTAGCGTTACACAAATGACCCTTTTTCTGTGCCTTTCAAGGATATCTTTAAAAAAAACTTGGTTAACAGTTTGTCCTGGAGGAGCAAATTATTTTTTTGTATCATTTATTATACTTTTATGAGAAAGCAATTTATTAGGCCGACTTAGTCAACATTATAAACTTCTTTTTGAATGAAGATATTTTACCAAGTTGTTTAAACTTATTAATGTATAATTCTGTGCCTCCAGGAGAATTATTATTATATTTTTTTATATTTAGACTTTTGTAGAAGTATGTACTGTTAACTGTTTGGTTTGATGTTTTAAGAACTGGAGTTTTGAGATAGTTGGATTACTGGTTAGGTTTTACGATATCTATTATAAAATTTTAGCAATATTATTACTGTTGTTATCGAAGTGGAAAAATTTTAGGAAAAAGACTCATCTGTATGGATAATATCGACTTATGAAGGAACGATTCAGCCAGATGAAACACTTGAGGTCACCGTTACCCCAAAGCCAACTGATCCAGGCTTACTTAAAAATTGTCTTCTAATTGAGGTAAAAGAAAGTAGAACTCTGAAAATTAAACTAGAAGCCTTGGCAATAGGAACAAGTATCTTTTTTACACCTAGCATCTTCCCATCTATAGACTTTGGATCGGCTTTGAGGTATTTCATAGCACATTATATATTCTTTTAATAAAAAAATAAATCAATGTATAATAAAATTGTTTTTAATATTAGCTAGGCCTTATCTTCATTAAAATAGTCTGATATGGCTTAAATACCAATTTTCAAAATAGTTTTTTATTAAGTGCCTTTAATTTTCTTCATTTAAAATAATTATCTATCTCGCATTGTTATTAGTAATAAAAAACTGGTAAATAATAACTATGACAGAATTTGATAATTAACCAAAGGGGAAATATTTTCAATGTAAAAACAAATTTACAGAAATGAGAAAAGTAATATAAATGAGAAGAAAGAAGAAAAAAGAAAAATATAAATAGTATCATATACTATTCTAAAACCAAAGATTTTCAAAAACTAATGTTCTAGATGGCTTGAATATAACACCTTCAGAGTGGTGTTGAGTACATTTCTAATAGCATTATGAAAAAGATGATTTAAGGTTCTCTTAGGAAAATTATAACTTTTCAATTAATTTTCCTGGAAGAGAGAACCTTTAATTATTTGTTTATTTTTTTTTTTAATAAATGGAATTTGGTCCCAGCCAACATTTCTTCCCATGTTGCAGGGCTTTGTCAGGGCTAAAAAAGATACAAACACTTGACATAGTTACAAAAAAAAATAATAAAAAATTGAGTGGAAAATAACAGGAGTATACAATGAAACATAAAATGTAATAAGAAAAATTAAAGGCTATAAACAATAAATGAAAAAGTCATGGTAACAGATAAAGAGAAGAAATATTGAAGAAAGTACAAATTAAGAGATGAAAAGGGATAAGAATAAAATGAAATGAAAATTAATGAGACAGAGTTCATACCTGTTTTGACGGAAGTCAAAGTCAGAGTGAACCGTTTGTATTGGGAGGAGTGGGGATGGCAGTTAAGTACGTCACATCATAACGAAAATAATTTTAAAGTAAACAATGTAAAAAATATAAAAATTAGGTAAACAATAATAAATATTAATAAACATTATAGAGGAGAAGAAGAAATATTTACAAAATTAGAAAATAAATAATTACATGGATAGAAAAATAAAGTTAAAATAATAGGATACAATAAATGTAAGTGATTAAGAAAGAAAATATACCAAATGAGTAGGTATACAGAGATATGTAAATTATATAATAGAAAAATTAATAATAAAGTAATTAATAAAATAAATAAATAAAACCTTGTGATCATCAACGCCTATGGATTGTTATAATAAAGCTACACACACATACCCACATACATTCATTCATGCACTCATGTACATGGTTCCACCATAAATAAAAATAATGAGGTGTAGATAGTTGACCGTAGATTAATGATTGGAGAAGTTTGTCGGGGGTGTAGTTTATGCCTGGCATAAAATAAATAAATATGGTTTTGTTTATTTATGTTGTTCTTTGCTGACCGCACCCCCCGACAAACTTCTCCAATAAATAAAAATATAAAAAATAATAATAGTAACAAAATTATAAAATATTATGATTGAAGATGAGCTATAATGTAGACAGGAGGCGACTTTTAAAAATTTTAACACCAATGTAACCTTTTGTTGTAAAGTTGGGGTCAGGTGGTGGCAGTTTTCTGTTCAGGTGAGAGGCCGTTAGGACAATATGGCCTATTACCAAGCGTGTTAGAGCAACTTCCTCTTTGCAGTCGGATGTCGACCATGGTTTTACTTCTCTTTTAAGCTCTTATCAAAAGAGTAGTAAAACCTTTAATTATATTTTTCATAAAGTTAATGGGAATGTAATTAGCACCACTGTGAAATAAGCCGTCGATATAAAGTTATCAGTTATATGACGAAATACACATAATCTAAATTTATAAATAAATGTTCCATAGTCATTATGAGAATAGTCAGTTTTTACTCTCACTTAATTGTGTATAGAATATATTTTAAAGTGAAGTATTGGGTTCGCATAACTTTCAATAACTCTAAATGAGGAGCAGGATTTAATTTCTACTCAAAATATGGTTTATATAATAAGTGATATATGAACTCTGTTGTATTTTTTTTTTTATAAGGAAAAATTTAAATTTCCCAAAACTATTATGAATTCTTAAATATGAAGAAGATGGTCAAGGTTGTGGTCAAAAAGAACAAACTAGTTTTCAACTATTTATTATCCGACGTTTCACCCCACTTTGTAGAACTTCATCAGAGCTAAAAAGATACAAAAACAACTAAGAATATTTTGAAATATTAACGTAATAAGATACAAAAGTTTATTAATTAATTATTAATACTTAAAATTATGGTAGGATAAATATTATGTAAAAAATAAGTGAAAAGAAAATTATATACAAATAAAAGGAAGGAAGAAATAAAATAGTATTAATATAAAATAAACTTGAATAAACAATGACAAGAATGAATAAGCAATAATAAGAAAAAAATTGATGTAAACTATACGGTTAAAAAAATAGTATGTAATAAAAAAGGAGATGCATATAAAACAAAAAAACAGAAAAGTAGATATGGGAAAACAAAATTTAACCCACTAAAAGACCAAAAATTAAGAAGAAAGTTGAGATTAAATAAAGTTCCTGAAAGAGTAAATAATAATAAAATTCTTATCATTGTTCATTTTTATTATTTTTTTTTTTTTTATCTTTATCAGAATTTAGAACTGTACATAATTATAGATTTAGTAAATTTGTTGTATGTTATTATGGAGTGATACAGGTTAGTAGAGAAACTACCCATTGGTAGCACTCAAAGTTTATTTATTCTTATCATTGTTTATTCAAGTTTATTTAATAATTATACTATTTTATTTCTTCCTTTTAATTGTATATAATTTTCTTTTCACTTATTTTTTACATAATATTTATTCTACAATAATTTCCCTTTTTGTATCTTATTATATTAATATTTCAAAATATTCTTAGTTGTTTTTGTACCTTTTTAGCCCTGATGAAACCCTAAAAAGTGAGGGGGGAAACGTTGGATAATAATAAATAGTTGAAAACTATTACCATCTTGTTCATATTTTAAATTATACAGTCAACTATATATATATTAAAATATAATCAAGCAGTGTTTAAAAATGTGTATTTTTTCTAGAATTGCTGATAATAAACGCAAAATTTTGGTTTCTAATATTGGCTCCAGAGCTCAATTTGTTATTTTATCAATTGATGACTCGTTGACTATGAGAAAAGTAAAGACTGATGGAAATTCAACAGGGTCTGTTTTAAATTATTAATTTATTATTATTATTTGTTTTAATGAGCTGCAAATAATCTATTACTTTTCATGGTATATATGATTTTCTTTATTACTTTGTTGTAGAAAGCACTTTCAAATACAACCTTCTGTGTTTAGATTGGCTGAGTATTCAGAAATAAATATATGGGTTAGTTTAAAATCTCACAGGTAAGCTATGAAACTTTTCTTTACTCAGTATTTTATTCCTCATTATTTATTTATGCCGCTTGTAATTAATTTAAAGAAATAAGTATCATTTGTTATATTAAAATTGAGTCTTCTTGCTAACCTTTGAGGACAGCTTGCTAAACAATTTTAATTTTTATGAGAGAAGATGGTCAGGGGGGGAGAGGGTAGGAGGGGTACAGTCAGCAAATAAACAAAAACTTATTTATTGGAGAAGATTGTCGTGGGGTATGGTCAGCAACAAAAAAACACATAAATAAACAAAAAATTATTTATTCATGCCGACGTTTTAACTCCACCCCCTCGACTATCTTCTCCAATTATCCAATTATTAATCTACGGTTAACTTTCTACACCTCATTAAAAACTTATTTATTTGTGCCTCTGTTCCAACCTGAATTTCAAGCCTTCATCGGGTTGCTCTGGCAAAGTTTCTAACTAGAATGTCAGATTGACAGAAACTCTGCTGAAGGATCCTTGATGAAGACCTGAAATTTAAGTTGAAACGGCACAAATTAATAAGTTTTTGTTTATTTGCTGACCACACCCCTGACCATCTTCTCCTCATATTAATCCACAGTCAATTATTTATACCTCATTTAATTTGTATGCACTATTTAAAAAATAATAGATCAAAATCAAAATTCGAAACTTATAGAAGAGTGGTTCCACACTGGAAGTCCCTTACAATACACTCTTGAGCAACCTTATTATCAAATATTTTCCAGAGAGGACTCTTCTTTGTCCCAAGTCAGGAGTTGAAGAGGGCCACCAATGGTTGAGTTTCTTAGTCCGATTTCTTGCTTAGTGGGCCGTGTGGGTTTTAGGATAGACCAGATTTTTGTCCTATTTTTGATGGTAATACAAATAGAATTAAAAATAGTTTTTTTTCTATAATTGATGCAGTATCTGGAAAAAGGGCGTTCACTATCAAAATCTCTTTTTCTGGAGATTACATTTTTGGAATCCTCGATATCCGTTTTGCTATTTACGAAATTTTTAAAGCAGTATCATGAGAGAAGTTGACACTCCCTTTTCCTATTGTGGCTGTTGTTCAGTTTAGGTTTACTTTCTTCTTTTTGAGAGTTTTTAGGAGAAAATATTCACTAACCTATCTTATGCATTAGAGGAAACACTTTAAAAGGTGGAAGTATGCAGTAAAAATGTATGTAGTTATGTAGTAATAAAAGGCAGTAATAGGGGGCTAATGGTTGGGGATAATAGCGGAACTGGAGAGGGAGATGGGTGTAGGAATCTCAATCACTCTTTAAGGAAAGATCGAGCGATAGTGTCCTACTCACTGCTAGTGAATTCCAAGTCCCCATACCAACCAACGCCTACTGTCATCTCCATGTGGTGTCCCAAAGGGAGTCCGATGGGACTCGCAGACGACATAGACGGGGCCCAGTACTCAAGAAGTACTGAGTCTGGTAATAAACACCCAGTGGTGGAGGCTTCAGCTGAATGGCTGAGGGTGTCTAAAAATATACTGTCTTCTATCAACCATCTTGGGGCAACAGGCCCATTGTATTTAATGCCCGCTGCAGTGAGAGGGGGTAGTACCTGTAGTGCAGTTTAAGCTTCCCCATTCTCGTGGGAACAAAATGTCCACTGATTCTAAAAAACTCTTATTTTCTTTATTTATTTCTCTTATTACTCTCTTATTTGAGCTATGAGTACCACTCCTACAGCTGCAATGGAAGTTAAGCTCAGTCTGATTCTGAATTGGAGAGGTATTTTGCAGGCCTGGAGGAATCTCATTTCCGAGATGGGATCAAGGAACATCGCTGGACCAAATGCATTAGTGTATAGGGAGGCTATGTTGAAAGATAAAAGCTGTTCCACCAGCAGAAACAGTTTTTACTTATTCTCATATCTTAGGTATAGTTTGGGTTCAAATAAGAAGCTTTCATATTAAACATCTACTTTTACAAATATGCTTAAAATTCTATATTGTACAACACTAACCAATTTATATTCTTCTATGATGACTTATAGTTTTTTATTACTTCTATTTCACAAACTAACACTGTCTTTAAACAAAGCATTTGTTTCTCTAATAGTTTTCAACACATCTCATCCCGGCGATCCAAAACAAAGAGTCATTTTAACTTTTTTGATGATTCTAGATGTCTTCTTTTTCTAGATGTTCCACTGAGAGAAACAAAGGATGTTCAGGACCTCCTGCATCCAGGATATGTCCTACCTTTACCGCATATAAACATTATGTGAAGTCTAACCAAGAGCTTGGTCTAGATCTTCTATTTAAACATTGATTGTAGCACAACAGTTTTGAGTTTTTTCTTATGATTTTTTTTATGAATTTTAATCTTTAACACTTATTTTTCGAGTTCTATTTTTTCTTGAAACTACTGTAATTACAAACATAATTGAAAGATAAATAAAGTTAAATATATTTGAATCTGCTCAACATGGCGGCGATATTATTGTCTTCAGAATGGCGCAACCATCTTGGCTTTATTTAACGATGTCTCCACTCAATATTTGACTGAACAAAATTGGTTAGCTTTCTTTCTGGTGTTCAATCACTGCAGTCTGAGATCAATCAAAATCTGCAGTGATTGAATTTTCATAGAAAATACTGCTTCTGGATTATAATGAAAGTGGACTGTATTTAGTGGTTTAAACAAAATGAGACAAGGTTATAATGATGTACCTCTATTCTGCATGATTTAGATAATTGATAATATGGTTTGACAAAAAAAGGTTAACAACGTTAATATTAATTAGGTTTGTTAAATTAATTTTGATTATGAAATACATTAATGAATGATATTACAATTTACTTGATTGTTTTTTTTTCCTTTTTCGGCCAAGACTCCCATTGGTGTCCTATACTGCCTAACCATGGTTGGGGTCAAAGTTCTTCATTTTGTGGGACCGCCACTGAATGAAAAAAGTCGACGTCCCTGGGCGGATTCGAACCGGCACCGCCAATAGACATCAAATTGGTAAGACTGTGTCTTAACCACTGAGCTATGGGCTTGAGCTACTTGATTGTTGGCTACTGATATTGAGTTTCTGTAAATTTTGGAGGTTATCTCTTGTTTTGTTTTCAGTTTTCTGATCCTGTCCCTGTTCTCCGCCTGGCTGTGTTAGTCAAACTATTCACTCATCCTGAGTGATAGCTTACTACCAGCAAAATGTAGTTGCTCTAGGTAGCCTGTGGGTTCATCCATGGGTTAGTTCTCTCTCATATGTGGTACTTGTTCGCTGTCTCCAGGGGTACTTGTCCTCACTCACACTGTGGGTACTTAGCTACTTCTTTTTTCTCCCCCCAAGATGGCAGCATTTTGAGCTGACCTTGAATATGTTTTATAGGGCTTCCGTAAACACTTGTTTAACAAAACAAATGGACAATATTGAAACGATACATAAAATAAAAAGGTATTAAAACCCTTTGTACATAAAAATAACTATTTACTCAAAAAGAGGATATTGTAAATATATATATATTTTTAAAATCACAAGAATAGCAATAACTTAAATATGATTCCACAAATATACCCAAAATTTGGGAACATAAGTAGGGTGATAATTGAAAGCTGTGTGATAAGCACACCAGATTATTTTTAATTTAAACTAATTGTGGCCTTTCTCCGATCCTTTTTCGACTTCATGCTCTTCTAGTGCGCTGTCTGTTTAATGCTTGTTTCAGGTTGATTAATCAACAATGAACTTCATTCTTCTTTTTCGAGATCTTTTTGGAAAGCTATCTGATTACAAATATTAGGTCTCGTGTAATTCTTTTTGGCCGTAATCCTCATCATTCTTCTTCTAGCGCCCTCTCAATGATTCTCGTACTTTTAGGATTTTAGAATACATCTTTCATGGTACACCAAGTAACGAGATACCTGGATTGTGTGGGCAGTCACTCTAGTCTCCTTTCTTATGTATTGGGATTATTACTAACATTTCCCAGTCCTTGGTAACTACTTTTCTTTTACACACTAGGTTTCCTAAAAGGATAGGAGGGAAAAAAAATTTCAACAAAAAATTGATATCAGTTGTTACCCTCAATAACAACTTAAAGTTACCCTCCATCAAAATAAGTACATATAAAAATAACCTTCTATTATAGACTTTTGTAATAACCTGATGTAGATGACTTTCATGTCAGATATTTCATGTGCTGAGGATGACATATTGAACTGTGAATGTCAGCTTATACTTATACTTTGTAATATCCTCTTTCATGAGTAAATAGTTATGTTTATATATAAATAAGTTTAATTATGTTTTTATTTTATGTATCAATGTTAAATATTGTAGTATTAAAACTAAAAAGCAAGCTAACCAATTTTGATCAGTAAAATATGCAGTTACAAAATATATCGTTCAAAGCCAAGCATGTCCTTTCAAAATTCTGTTGAATCATGGCCGTGTTAAGCAGATTCAAATATTTTAAAAAACTTTATTTTAGCTTCCCATCATAATTGAAATTACAATAAATTTAAGAAAAAATAGAAGTTAAGAATAAGTATTAAAGAAAATTATTCATAAAGGAAATTATAAGAAAAAACTGAAAGCCGTAGTGCTACAATCGATGTTGAGAACTAACAACGAGAGAAGGGGAAGGAAGGTTTTGGTTTTTGGCTTCATTCGTTGCTTAGGCGTGAGATGGATGACTCGCCTAGAGGCAGGATGTCTGGAAGATCCCTTAGCTCCTCTCAGTGGGAGACATCTTGAAAAAAGAAGACATCGAAGAGTCACCCAAGAAGAATAAAGGACCCTTGGTTTCAACAATCATCAAAGGAAGATTGTGTAATTGGTTAGTGATCCTCAAAATAGAATTGAAGCAGATTTATAAAAGTAGCTAATAAATAATTTAATTCAGTGTTATTAGTAGTTGAATATATGTTCTGATTGCCTAGAAACCCGCCCTGAGATTAAGAGTCTATTATATTATAAAATTTAAATAAAATTCTCCTATCTATTAAATATTAAAGTTTTTCATTTGAAGCCAAGCTATACATACCTAAGGAATGAGAATAAGTAAAAAACTTTTAAATTTCCTAATTATTTACTTTTAATAATTTTTGATTATTACAACTCATATACTTCATACCGTTTTCCAATTTCAGGTGCTTTTTAAATATTTCTCGATTTAACTATCTTAAAGTTTCCTCTTCCCGTTTTAAGCCAATATTTCAAAAGTGATATAGAACTGTCGCTCCCTGGAGGTCTTAGCGGGGCAGGGAAGGATTGCCTTTTTTTTGTGTTATCTCCTCTTGTAAGATTGTGACACGTCATACATCGACTAACCTACTCGCTATAATTGTCTGTTTAACAAGTCAAATAAGTAAGGCTTATGTGAAGCTCAACTTTCTTTTTTTTTTTTCATCTACTGATTTACCTATAGTTTATAACATTTAATACAGTTTAATACCTTATAATACTATTTGATTTTTTTTTCTTAAAAGAACTCGATTGTGCATAGCTTAAGTATGGAAAGCTTGCATATTATGAATCATCATGTTAATTAAATATTACTTGTTTATTTCCTTCTATTTTGGTTTATAAAACTTCATTTTAAATCAAATAATGATAAATTATTTCGAATCTTTCATTATTTTAATTATATTTTTTAAATTCGACAGTTTAGGTCATAAAGAAGAGACTATTCATTGCTTTACCAGATTTGAAAGTAGGTATAAACTGACATATTTGGACTCTTCGACTATGTGCGCAAATTTTAGGGATCTAAATTTCACTTTTGATCCTCCTTTACTTCATTTCATCATTACATCAGATAAATATCATGATCCAGAACCCATGACAAGTATCTTAAATTTATTATTATTATATAATTTTTTACAGTATAAATGTATTTTAATTATTTATTAATTTTTTTTAGAATCTTTTACAATGCATATCGATTGGGAATCTTCTGTAAAAGTAATTATGACCGTTCCGGAACCATTTGGAATATACAAAGATAATAGCATTCTGCATGAAGAAACATTTATGGTCAGTATTGATAAACCTTTAAAAACAGATATTCAATTTGACCCCATGTTTGTGAAGGATTATAAGATAAGGTCTTATTCGAGAGCTCTGTCTTTTTTCTTAGTGGAATACCATTATAAGGTTAGTTTTCTTTATTATGTAATTTTGTACATTCTACTGTTACCAACCAGGTTACGTTTATTTTTTTAATAATATTCATTTATGTCCTTAGGGGTTGGAAGATTGTTAAAGGTTAGACAAATTTTTTGTTTGAATAATCAAATTCAATTTAAAAAAAAAAAAAAAAATGTTTAGTGTATGAACTGGAATGATGTTTAGGATGATAGCTGAAAGGTTTCGGCAGGAAAATGCACTTTTAAATAACCAAATTTTTAAATATTTTCTGAGGAAGAGACCCAAATCGGACGTGGGGTTGAACTGTTCTTGATTCAGTTTCTGGCTTACCAAGTGCTTCAGAGACATAAATGAGTTAGCAAACACTGCTATAGATTATAGGTTATTAGATATCTGTGATCTTATATGAGCTTGAAACCACAGCTATAATTTATAGATTATTAGATATCTGTAATCTTATGTTTTTCTATCTTGATAATGCTTGAATTGATGACATGATTGGTTTGTTATTTAATGTGGATCGTTTGTGGTCAAGGGAGTTAAGGCGTCAACCTTGGCTGCCTCGGTACTGCAGTGGAGCTGGTTCAAATCCAGCCTGGAGGGTTGATTTTTATTTTGTGGCAGTCCTACAAAATGAAAACTTGATGCCCCACCAAAATAAAATTTAAGTATATTTGTAAAGGCAGTTAAATAAATAAGTTGACTGTTCTGATTGCCTAGAAACCCACCCTGAGATCAAGAGTCTATAATGTAATATTCAATTAAAAATAAAAATTCTCCTATTTATTTAATATTTAATCATTTTATCTGACCTTGTCATCTTCAAAACTATACTCTTCTAAACTATACATTAGAGAATAAGTAAAAACAATCAATTTTCCTTTTTATTTACTTGAAATAATTTTTTAATATTACAGTATATATACATACATATACTTATACTTACACACATATTTATTAATTTTATGATCTTTTTCTTTTGTTTTCATAATTTATTTTGCTAGTTTTATTTTTATCTAAAAGACCTTTTATTTTGACTTATACTCTTACTTTTATTATACTCTTCTGTTTCATTTTATATATGTGCTTTCTATTGTTGACCTCACCAATAAATGTTTGTTTTTGTTCTTTAAAACTTTCCTTCAAAAAGACTAAGTCGATTGAGGTGGCGTTTATAGGGGTCATAAAAAAAAAAAATTGTTATTTAATACTATTTGCGAGACCGAAGCTTTGTGTTTATAGAATCTTTTAATAATATCCGAATAGTTACTTGTTTTTTTCTTTGAATTAATTTTAATATAGGACCATCCTCAACATTCTTCTAGACGCAGCTCTGATTAGTACCTATATATTTCAGCTTAAATAAATTGTGCTTGTAAAATTTGGTATTATGAATTTTCTCTACGAAGAGTTTTATGGTTGATTTACTTTTTGTCCCTCTGCTTCTCGAACGATTAGTTTTTTATTATTTATGTTGAATATAATGAAATAATAATAATAAATAATTATTATAATAAATAATTTTATTATTTATGTTGAATATAATATATATAATTTAATTAAATATGATGAATAAATAAATTTTTTTTTCTAGAGAACTCGTAAAATTTCTGGAGACGTTTTCTTTCCGAATATATCTTTAAGCCATTCTTCTATTAATTTTGAGTGTGTTGAATTATTTAACTCTAGTCAGAAAGAAATAACAATGAAAAATCCTACACCAACGGAAATTTCTTACAGATGGTATTGGGTTGGCGTAGCATCTTTACCTTTGCATAAAAATGTATGCCTTATAAATTTTATATATAAGTTTAATGTATATAATGAAAGTAATTAATGCTTAAAATTATTTTAGAATCTCCAGAAACCATTAACGGAAATAAGTTATACTCCATTATATCAAGAAAATGATTTGTGCGGCCAAACAATGAGTAGCCTTAAAATCTTGAAGAAAAGTATTGAAAATCGTCGATTTAGTACATTTAAGGTATATTGGAAGATCGCTGATTGATCTTGTGTAATATTAAATGAAAGATGGTCGTGAAACTATTTGAATTTTTCTTTGACCACACCTGGACCATCTTCCTTTTAATTTAAGCTATATCATAGCTTGTTTATATTGTTGATAAAATTTGAGTTCTATTACTTTTTCAACTTTTAAATTTTGCTTCCTCACAACAAAAAGCTTGGAAGCAAAATCATTAAAAAAAAAAAAAAAAACTTTATATTCATGCATGAAGTGAAAACAACTTTTGTTCTCAGAATCAATAATTTCCATTCTTATTTTGTATTTTAAACATAATCAAAGTAAACTACAATTTCATATTCGTCCCTCTTCTCTCAGTTCGCTGGTGTTCCTCAAGAGATTATTCTCAGTTCCTCTGCACAATCTATACAGCTACCAGTCCTATTACTATCCTCACCACCTATGCCGACGACACATGTGTGCTCGCAGTTAATAATAACCCTTTAATTCCACCTCCAATCCCATATTACAACCTTGGAAGAATGGTGTCATAGTTGGAGGATTAAAATAAATCCCATCAAAGGATCTTTACTCTTCATCATAAATCTACCAACTGTCCTACAATATCCTTTAGTAATGTTGCCCTTATACCCTTGTCGAAAAGATCTGGTACCTTGGATTACATTTAGAGAAATGACTAACTTGGAATCCTAACATAAGACTGAAAAGACAGGAAACTGAACGTCAATTCCGACTATTACAGCACTTACTGGACAAACGGTCTTAACTACCAATCCATTACTAACGTCTGATCTACATAACTATGAGGGGTAATCACTGTTGTGCTGTTAATCATGGTTCCTCCGCACAATTATGAGGAAAGGGGCACAACAACAGTGTAACAATGTACATTACAGTGAGTTGCTTACTGCCAAGATAAAGCCTGCGATTTGAAGAAAATGCCGAGGACTGCTGTCAAAAGGTGTTGTGTTATTGCATGATAATGCCCGTCCACATACTGCTGAAACGTTCAAGAGACTCAATTTTGAAGTACTGGCTCATCCTCCATATAGTCCCGATCTTGCCCCTTCTGACTATCACTTGTTTAATGTATCACTTGTTGGGATTAAGGGGCTATCAATTTACCTCGGACGAAGCAATGAAAGAAGCAGTGCATTCCTGGCTCGCAGCTCAAGCGAAAACCTTTTATGAGGTACAAGCATATGATGCTTGTACAACGATGGATCAATTGTGTTGAAAAGCAAGGGGACTATGTCAAAAAATGATGTATTTGTATGTTTCCTATTTGATTAGAATAAAATTTTATAACTATATTGCCGATAATAATTGACTTACCATCGTATAATAAGGCCTATCTGGAAATACAGATTTGAGCTTTGGGCACTAAACTAAACTTTTGAGTTTCTCTCTTATCCAACCTTACAATTCAAAATCCTCAATGCTCCTCACTTTATCAGAAATAAAATCATCCATAAAGACCTTAAATTGCCATTTGTAACCGATCTAGCACGAACCAAATACCATTCTTTCCATTATAAACTCCCTAACCACCCAAACCAACTAGTTTCTAACCTTGCTTTCTCTTCTATCTCTGAAAATCCTTCAAGGTGCCTAAAAAGAAGATGGTCTCGAGACCTAATGTAAAATGTTATTAGAATGCTATCAATGGGTAGTTTCTATACAAGTCTGTATATCATTATGATCTTCTATTAAAGTTACTAGATGTACAGTATGTAAATACAGTTGTAAATGTTAAATAATCAAATTTAAAAAAAAAAATTTTAAACATGTAGGAACAAATTTGATTCTGTGCCTATTTGTAATTAAATCCATTTTGAGACATAAAAACTACAGCTACTATTTATATATTAGTATTTATATATTTAGTTCATATATTATATCATATAGTATCATATCATATATATATTATATAGTATTTATATATTAGCTGTTCAACTGATTCCTTTGAGCAGCCCTGATGAAGCCCTGCAAAGTGGGGCGAAACGTCAAAAAATAAATAGTTGTAAACTATTTTTGTTTCACTTTTGACCGCAACCCTGACCATCTTCTTATATATCAATTTTTACGGTCAACTATATATACATAAATACATCTACTATTGTTTATCTGATATTATGAAATTTTCAGGGATTGTGTGGGCTAGTAATTAGATGATTTCTCATTAATTTTATCAAATTCCATTCTCTATTTTCGCTTACACTTGTACAAAAGTATCTTCTTTGATAAATCTTTAGAAGAGGGTCATCAGATTTGTTCTAAATCAATGAACTACAAAATAATGATATTTAATAAAAATACCAGAAATTGTAGGTAATAAATAATTGTAAATAAGGATCCAGGCAAGAGGGGTTGTTTGTTATGTTACACAGTCAGTATGGCTTACCATATTTTTTTTTTTTTTGCATCATAAATCCCAAAATATGTCTATACTCGGGGATGAAGACGAATGTCTTGAGAAAGAGATCTGGAATTCACTGAAAGACTTGAAGAACTAACAATTTTCACCAGGGCCCCATCGTAAAATTTATAACCAAGTAATTATAAATAATAATAATAATATTGATTAACCGGGTTTGTTATTGTTTTGCCTCACTTGACAGGGCTTCATCAGGAACAAAGAGATACAAACAACTAAAATAATGTAACCAAGTAAGAGAAAAGATTACATGAAATAAAGTTTATTTTAATTTTCCCTTTTATATTTAATTATTTTTTCTCTTACTCATGACCGATTGATAGAAACTTGGCATCGGGACTGAGCTATTGCCAAATATATTACTCACCAAATCAATACTATTAAGTTAATGCCTTGTATATTAAAATATAAATATTTTAATTAGGCAGTAAATAGATTTAATTACTTTATTTATTTTGTATTTTGGTTGGAAGTTGTCTTTGTTTTAAATGAAGAGAATTTATGCTTGTGGTGTAGTGTTTATATGGTGAAATACCGGCCAGTGGGATTAGCCACAACAATACAAGTGATGGCTTAAGGTCAGTAGCCTATGTACAGTGGTCCAGTGGACTTGTAATGGAACAGTCGCCCAGTCGACTTGTTATGGTATAGTCGCCCAGTTAGCTTGGTGTAGGACAATCGCCCAGTCGCTTTATTTCAGTCACCAGACCTTGCTGCGTGAACATCGGAGCGCCGGTTTGCTGTGTGGGTCCACTAATGTGTATTATGAACAGAACGTTGTCTCTGACCTTTCCGAACAGACCTTCAGACATCCGACCCATCGGAGTTCATCCATTGTAACTAGCAATTTTTTTTTAAATTGTAATTTTGCTTAAATTGAAGGACTTTTTTTTAATTTTAATTTTATTCTATATTTTTAGGTTTCTTTTTTTAAAATTTAATTTATGTATTTACTTAACAAATAAATGTTTCGATCCGAGCCAGTGTTTTTTTTAAGCTTTCCTACTAAGAGACAGAGTCGATTTGAGGAGGCTTAACACCCTCGCTTGAAAGTTTAGTTGGAGGAAAGTTGGGAATCACTGAACAAATGGTTCGGCATCAATTAGCAGTGAGTAGTTAAGCATTTCAGGACGTAATTGGTTAGCTTGGAGGAGGAACATTTTTGCAATATACCTCTATTCAGCTTTTCCGTCATCCTATGTATTATTTTCCTCCTTCCCCCTCTGTTAAAGATATATGAAACCCATCTAATTAAAATATATTGAACCCTCCCCTCCTCTCCCTCTAAAAATTACATCATTTGGAGTTAATGTACATATATTTTTTGAATATTCAGGAATTTGAAAATAAAGCTAAACTCAGTGGATTAAATATTCAGCCTTTAGAGAAAGAAATAGATTCTCATGATCCAGATTATGAAAACAAATCATCAGTTGGTGAGGAATATGATGTAAGAACCTTTTAATATTTTTTTTATATTTATTTTTTTTATATTTCATGTTCATTTGGTTAAAATAAAGTTCTATTCTTTTAGTTTCTTGAAATTATTCCATTTTTTGGTGAAATTGGAGAAAAAGATTGTATAACCATATTTATTAATTTTACTCCACAATATTCCCTGTTTTTCGAAGCTATAGCAGTTTGTGTAATTAAAGGTGGTCTCAGTGAGAAATTGGTCATAAAGGGCTGTTGTTCGCCGATTGATTATGAAATCATTCCTGAAGTTATTGATTTTGGTTTTGCTGTAAGTTTTAAAAGGTTAATTATTTTTCAAAATAAATTTATAATTATTAATCCTTGATTCATTCTGCTTTTATAATGTTAGTAACTTATTCTCCTTTTAAAATATTTTTACTTTTATATGGAATATATTGTAAGGTAAAGTATTGTGATTGTGCTAAATTTCAAATTCAAGAAATACATGTTTTGATGTTCCTCGAGTCCAAACAAAAACCTAGTCTCGCAAAATGATCTGTGTTGGTTTGTGAATGGCCTAGCTCGTGAACGAAAACTCATATAAAATTGAAATTATATATTTTAGTCAGGTATATACCTGGGATGTGGCTGCAGCTTTTTCCATAAAATTGACACACTGGAAGCCCCACTTTATAGAACCAATTTTTTCAGCTTCCTCCAAAACGGCTAACGATTTTTTATTAAACTCACTATATCAATATACAACTAAATAATCTTTAATTTCAGCTAGATTTTATCCTCATTGAAATAGTTATGAATTCTAAAATATTAATGGATTTTATTGATAAGTAAAAGAAAAGAATAGAAATAACCATTTCTAGTAGGAAAAACCGAGCTCTATCACTCACCCTATCTTTCCCGATTGCATTATGGCTTCATTATCTTTTCTTAAATTGTTGTATCTTGGAAGGAACTAAATTTATATTTGCTATTCCCAATTTGATGAGTCCTAAAATGTGCATTTTTATAACAACAAAAATTTCATAATTTTTGGCCTAACCTGGTTTTTAGATTTTTTTTTTAATTACAAAATAACGATAACTCCAACCCTTTCTCACTTACTTTCATAAAACTTGGGGATGCAATTAGCTTAGTTGTGAATGTCGTGTGATGCGTGCACCACACCAGATTTTAAATAATTATTATTATAAATTTGGAATGAATGATCAAGCTGACTTAAATTTACCAATAAAAATTTGGTCATTGAACCCACCTCATGACTCTTGTTCTATTGGTGCACACATTCTAAAAATTCATTATGAGCAAAGTAGAAGTAGCAAAGTCTCTGCTGAATTTGTACCGTGAACCGGAACACTTAAAACTTGCAAACTCTTGAAAACCCATTGCCATGCTTAACCAGAATTTAGGTAACCTTCTGGACAGCCATCATATTATTATAACTGCAAATTTTGATTTAACTTCATATTTATTGTTCAGCGGAGAAGGGGGTAAGTTAAAGTAAAAGATATAATCATAAAAGAGAAAAAAAATAAAGAATAAATCGCTCCTTAGGCGCTACATTATTTTTCCTGGGAAACAACGAAAACTTCGAAATAATGACCCATATCTAACTATAATATCCCTGTATAAACAACTATTGGACTATGACCACTGGCAAATACCTTTATACGTAGATAAACAGCAAACCTAGGGGTGATACCCACCTCTGAAACTATCGTAATATTAAGTAATCAACACAAAAAAAAAAAAGTAAATTAATAAGTAGAAAGTAGTGTATAAAGAACAGGAGGACTATATGAGCAAAAGTTTAATAATAAAGGAAATATATGTACACAAAATGGAAAATGAAAAAAAAAAAACTTATAGGTTGACTTTACCTTAACTTAAATGCCCTAGCCTGATTAACTAAATTACACTTTTACACACAAAAAAAGGAACAAACTAAATTTTAAAAAAAAAGTTAGTTTGAACCCCACGTAGTCCTTGGGTGTACTCCTCCCAGAACACAGTACTGTCCGATATCTTCTTTTCGGCTATAGTCTCACCTTCCCCAGAAGTATGAAGATCATCTGCCTACTCGTGATCCAGATCACGCTGAAGAAAGTAGCATTCTACACCTGTTTTATTCGGCCTCCAGCAAGTCACTGCCACACTATCTCCCCATTCTCACGGTTCCCTTACCCTGTATCACCCACTTACAACCGTAACATTATGGTGGACTGTAGCTTAAGCAATTGTTTGGTCACATACAAAATGTGCAAGAAGTTGGAAAATAAAATGAAAAAGCCTAATAGGCAACCATGAATCAGATGACTAGACAGAACAAACAAAGATCACAATCGCGGTAAATCGAAAAGCGATAGGCTGAAGTTTTATAGGTTAAGTTAGGACAGAAAAGATCTAAAAATCTGTGAAATCAAACAAAGTAAAAACTAAATTGACTTAGTCATACTCATAGAATGTGTATTTAGTTATTACTGTTTACTTTGTTTTTATTTCTTTTTTTTTTTTTTAGCCTTGCTGTGAAATCTGCAAATCAATTTTTATAATAAAAAATAACTGTTTAAAAAAATTACCATTTAAGGTATATCTTCCAAAATTGTCAGACGTAGGTAAGTAAATTGATTTATTTCTGTATAATTATTAATTCAGTTCAGTTGGGATCTGTAGTCAGCATTTGTAATATTAGTTTTTTATAGATTTGTTCTATTAATAGTTAGTACTCATACTGTTTCCTATTATTGCTATAATCATAACGGTCTCCATCGCAATATAATGAACTAGCTGATCTGCCAATACTTCACTATTGCTATATTTGAGGATGTAGTTCAAAATTCTTAAATATGCAATGTTTTTGTTAATACCAATTTCATTTATACCAATTAATGGTTTGTTTGACTTGCAACATTCAGATGACGCTTTTATGTATGAAATGTAGATTTCTTATTGTTTATGATGTAGTGATAAGAGGTTTGAATTTTTTTCTTTATTTGAAACCCATATTTCGCCCTCATCAACGCTAAAAATGAATATGATTTACTTTTTCCTAAAACAAAATTTATTAATCAATTTAACTCTAAAAGTAAATTAGAAATGGTTTATATGTTTTTTTTTGTAAATATAATATAGCTTAATAGAATCAAAAATATTTTTTCTTATCCTTCGGAAAGAAGCGGGTCGATTTATATACAATAACTGTGAAAAAAAATGTTTACTTTTAGAGCTGCAAACCAAAAACCTTTCAAATTATGAAGAAGATGGTCAGGGTTGCGGTAAAAGGACTGTTCAAGTTCATACTTTGTACTAAGTTGATACAGGGATCTTCATCTCTAACACCCTGATGAAGCTTACAAAGTGGGGTGAAAAATGTCAGAAAATGAACTATTTTTGTTTCTCTTTTGACCGCAACCCTGACCTTCTTGATTATTTGAAATTGTACGGTTAATTATTTATATAATGAAAAACATTTAATTTTGTTCATAACTATTTTTCTCCTAGAGAAATCGGGGATTTCAGTAGCTTTAAACCTTACATAGTGACAGGGAAACATTTTGAAAAAAAAAACATCATGTGAATAAGTCCAATAATTCAAAAGTTTATTGTGGACAACAATTCAAATATTCCCTTTTATATATATAGATGTAATAATCTTGATCAAATTATTTATTTTTACTACCTTCTGTGTGTAGGCAGATTTCAATATCTAAACCCTTTATGTAAACATTAATTTATACTAAAATGTCATTCTTATTATTATTTTTGAGTGTTCTGATTCTAGATAAGACAGCTCTGAAAGATAGAAGTATTTGGGTAGAGGAAGAAAGTGGTGTAGTAAAGCCGTTTTCTAGTATTGAACAAAAAATAGCTGTATGGTTTGGCACCATTGGAGAAATTGATATGGACTTTTTATTAGAGGTCAGTTTGATTGACTATATTAAAAATTAAGTTATTTCGATAAAAATTAACTTGTTTCAAAGACAGATGAAATATGAATGAGATTGTATTAGCATTTTGAGCCATCCATAACCATTCTCAAGTCAGGAGTGTTCCAGGATCCCAGGCAGACCTAGAGGATAAGTATCAACCTTCTTACTCTGCCTAGGATAGGCTAATTACATTTAGGATAACCCATTCTTCATTTCCTAGTCTCAGTATACAAGGATAAATGTATTTTCCCGAGCACTCCTGTTTTTCAGAAATAGTTTGTCCGAGTTAATCGAAAGTTAAAGATTGGCTTAGTTATGAGTTAATATTAATTTTAGCAAATTCCACCTGTTAAGTCCACTGACATGTGGTTTTCTGATTTGTGGGGTTATAAGACAAGGGGAAACCTCAAGAAACGTGCCAAGGAGCAGTATCAGCTATATCCAGTATCTATAGAAAAGAGCAGTACTATCGCCTCATGGGTCTAATCCCTGACAAGTTTGAGCCTCGAGACTTTGCAGGGACCTCCGGCCTGCACTCACTCAGTCCCAAACCTCAGGAGAGACATCATGACAGGCTAGAAGCAGGGGGGCACCTAGCCTGGAGGACAGCATCCTTCTCAGCAGCAATAACACTACTCTTATCTTTCATCTTTCTACTAAACACAAAATGTTGACCCATCATTACTATCAACCCGTCTCATCTTAGCGATTAAACTTCCAAATTATCTGAGTTTAATTTAACCTTACTAACAATATTATGTATCTTTCGACCTATCCCTTCTCTACAAGTTATTTCACTTTATGTATAAGGTTGGCAAATAAGTCCTTTCGATTTTGTATTCATGTTTTGTTTATAATACGTCACATTTTTCTGATGTAATTAATCCCAACAGAGGATTGTTTATCCTATTGGTAATATGTAAACATGTCTTTTGACACTTGTTAAGATTAGGTAAGTATTGTGTTTATGATCCTGCTGAGAAGATAGATGGAAATATTGTGCATAGGAAAGCGAGCTGCGGAGGCACACAAACAAATATACGGGGTCTTTGGGGATAATGCCTTAACAGAGCGCACGTGCCAAATTTCGAGCAGGGAATTTTGACATAAAAAACCCACTGTGACCCGGTTGCCCACAAGAAATTGAAACCATTGATGTTAAGGCGATAGTCGATCAAAATTCATCCAAATCAGTGCATGACATTGCAGAGGTCCTAGATGTATCGCATATAAGCGTAGAAAATCATTTGTGGAAGCTCGGCTACGTTTCTTGGCTTGATGTTTGGGTCCCCCACTCTCTGACCGAAGCCAACTTGGCAACACGCATTTCCATTTGCGGAAGCTCGGTTCTAGGCTTGATCTTTGGGTCCCCCACAAGCCAACTTGGCAACACGCATTTCCATTTGCAATTCACTGTGGAAACGTCAAGAAAGCGATCCATTTCTTAAAAGACTTGTGTCAGGGCATGAAAATTGGATTGTCTACTATAATGTGGTGTGAAAAAAATCTTGGAGACCCAGCAACGAACCACCTGAAACCACATCTAAAGCGGGATTTCAAGGGTGTGTTTCAAGGGATTAGCTCTTGGTTGGGATCTTTTGCCCCACCCTCCCTATTCACCGGACCATGCTCCTAGTGACTACCATTTATTCTGGTCTCTACAAAATTCCTTAAGTGGTAAACTTTGAAAACGAACAGTTGTTAGAGGGCTTGATCACTTTTTCGCTAATAAACCGCAGACATTCTATAAACATGGGATTATTTAGTTGTTGGAGAGATAGGGTAAGGTAATCGAAAATAATGGACATTGCATTGTAAATTAAAACAAATATTATGTGCAAAAAAAACCGAAAGGACTTATTTGCCAACCCTATATAATCTTTTTAAATTCTTGAGACCGGTATTTATTATTTAAATAAATCAGTTGGTATCCATGTTAAGTCTAAACGGTTTACTAATAGTCCAACGTTTCGGCTGATTTGGCCAACCTCAAGGACAATCTTAAATATAAATTTACACCTCACATCCAATTATTTAAAAATGTTTTGCAGGTTATTCTGCTCAGGTCATTAATTACTAGTCAAATCACTGTATTCTGTCACATTTTCATTAATTTTTAGACGGTTTGTCCTTTAGATTTTAAACTACCTCTAAAGAGTTCAGATTGATTGAAATAAGATCTTTATTCTGCATTTTATTTCTTCATCATCGACCATCAATCCTAAGTACTTGGAACTTTTAATACATTCAAAACTATAGTTTCCAATTATGCAATCCCTCTGCCGGTGAACTTGCTTGTTCCAAGACGAGGTGAAAAATTTTTATTTCCAGTCTTCGGAGGAAATACATGTTTAGATGTACCCTTAGTCCAAAAATCATACTCTCGCAAAATGGTCTTTGTTTGTGTGTAAACAACCTAGTTAAGAAAGGAAAAGTCGTAAGAAATTTGTAGTCACCTCTGCTTATAGGAAACCGACGTCCTCTCACCAGGTAATTCTAACCAAGAGTCCCTTTTTCTTTTTGGGTGACTCTTCGATGTCTTCGTTTTCAAGATGTCTACTCTTGAGCTAGACAAAAGATGATGAGGACCTCCTCTATCCAGGAAACATCATTAACCTAAGCAACGAAAAAATTTCACCAGCCATGATCATTCTCTCGATATTCAATATGAACATCGATTGTAGCACAACAGTTTTGAGTTTTTGCACTATTTCTTTTTATACTATTATTCCTTTATGAATAATTTTCTTTAATACTTATTCTTAACTTCTATTTTTTCTTAAATTTACTGCAACTATAATTATGATGGGAAGTTAAATAAAGTTTAAAGTATTTGAATCTGCTCAAATGGCCGCAATTCAATGAACTTTGGTAAGACACGCCTCCATCTTCTTTGTTTTGAATAACGATCTTTCCACTCTATATTTGTCTGAACAAAATTGGTTAGCTTTCTTTTTGATTTAATAAAGCAAATGAACAATATTGAAATGATACATAACACAAAGCATACTAAAAATCATTTATATATAAAAAATAACTATTTACTCGTAAAAGAGGGTATTACAATATATTATCCATGGCCAACTATCTTCTCATCATTATAAATTTATGTTTGTTATTCCCAATTTGATGAGCCCTAAAATATGCATTTTTATAATGATAGAAAAATAAAAATTTTTTGTCTTTAGATTTTGTTTTCAAAAATAACGATAACTTCATTAATCTACACAAAACTTAGGGAAGTTTTTAGTGTGGTAAGTGAGAGTTGTGTGATGGGTACACTGCACCGGCTTTTTAAAAACCAATTTGATACGCCTTATCTCTTTAAGGGGTTCCAAGACATTCTTCTTGATTATATATTCTTTAGTATTTGAAATATATATCTCTTATATTATAAATAAATATTGTTCTACTTTCCACAATGCCATTTATTAAACAGATTGTTGATTTAGGTCAATAATAAAAACAAGAATATTAAGATTCGTGCTTATTGCTGTCCAAATCAAATAATGATCTCTCTTCCCCGTAAATTTCCTCATCACGTGGAGGAGTATTTGGTTCTAGCTTCTCTTAGAGAACCTTGGTTTTTTGTTCCTGAGTTCATCACTAAAATTGAAGACGGCTGGGAACTTATTATTATTCCGGTAATTATCATATCATCAGTTTATGAATTATAATTTTTTTTATTTATTATTTTTAAGTTAGAGAAGTTTCAGATAGATATATAACATTTTATATATTTGTATTCTACTGTATATTAGAAATGTAATACATTACTATGAGTAGCTCATTAATTATTCCAATGTACCATAAAATTATTAAATTTTTCTAGGAAATGTTACCAAATACTAGAGATATATATTTGGGAATGGAACGGTTTTTTCTTCATCTATTCTTACGTCATCATCCCTTGCTGTTCTCTGAACATTTTCTTGCTAAGAAACATACTTTTAGCATTAAGGACTTCAGAGTCCCTTGTTACTTTATTGGTAAGTTACATTTGAAATTATACATGTATTTTAAATTACATTAAACATAATCTCATGTATAAGGTTAATAGTCATATTTTTTTAATTTGATAACTCTTTTGGAAAATTGTATACTTACAAAAATATTGAAGAAATACATACAAAGCTTCTGATATTATATTGTGGTCTTATTTTTATTACAATATGTTTATTTAATTTCATAGTAATATGCTATTGATCTTGTTTTTTTTTCAATACAATATATTACTCTTCAATATTCAAATTTTTCGGTTAATAAGTTCTTTAAAAATAAAAATATTTCACTACAAAATTTTCTATTACACTACACAATAACACAACACAACAAAAAATAAATATGTAAAAAAAAAAATAAAATTTAATTTAATTACATTATCCTTTAGCAATTTTGATATCATTTTTGATTCCAGGAAATTATTCAAAAATAAGAGAATATTTTGTGTTCATAAGAAAAATAATTTCTTATATGAATTAACCTAGTTGTGAAAAACTTAAATTTTTGGACAAAATAATAAAAGTCATTGATAGTTGTTTTAATCAGCCTCCACTGACTCACTACCAGTGATGCGGCGAGAGGGATGGGTTGGGATCTTTTGAGCTCTGCTCTACCCCTCACACGTGGGGGATAGAGTGGGCTCAGGTCGATTGTGTAAATATTGTATATTAGAGTGTAAATGTGACTAGAGATTATATTATTTTATCATTATTTTATTTTATTATACAGATAGTTTGATTATGTTCATTTTGTTTATTCTTCTGTTTGTATATATTTTAAGAGTTTTTTTTTATTTATTTAATTTATTTTTTAATTTAGTATGTATGAAATCATTCATCACTGTTACCTATTGCCCACGACTGTGTAGCAGATTGTAATATCTATCAATAAATAAAAAGTAGTATTAAAATAAAAAAATAAAAAAAGTTGTTTTAATTTTCCATCACGATTCTTCGTCTTTAGGGTTGAAGTATTTTTTCATTCTTCTCAGCAAATTTTCACTTTAAACTCAAAATCAATTTAAAAATAAAATTGATTTAATTTATATCACAGTTTATCATTTGTTCCAATAAAAGAAATTAACTTACACTTGCAAAAATTACTTTAGTTCAAATTTAAAATTGAGTTCTAGAACTAATGAAAAAAACTCCAACTTCTTCCTCCGACTAAGCACAGCTAAACTTAATATAGTAATCTATATTATTACAATTATAAGTCTTTTTAAATTTTTATGACTGATTTGTTACAATTTTATAATCAAAAATAAGAGTTAGATATTCTTCGAGTTCTTACTAACTTAACTTATATATATATATATATACATATATAAGTTAATATATATATATTATATATATATATATGACAGCATTATATATAATGCTGACCATAATATATAGGTTTGCCATAGACCTTAAGAATCTTAACAGTTTATAGGGCAAAATTATTGAGCAACACTAAACAATTTTTTTTTATGTGTATATTTATTCTTTTAGATGTTTAATATTTTTTTTTTAGGAAAACAAATTTTTTTTCCAGCAAATAATTCTTAAAACCATTAAATCTATGAACTCGTAGGCAGTCACATATGATACAGTACATATTGCTGTACATAAACTGCTTAAATGAGATTTATAATACCCATTAATTGTGTTAATAATAAGTAAAACAGTTTAAACTTTTAAATTCTTTATTTCCAAAATAGTAATTAAAATATTTATTGTGAGCCAATTGTTTTGCCACACTTTGCAGGGCGCTAAAATATACAAACAACTAAAATAATGTATAAAAGTAAGATAACAAATAACATTAAATAAAAGTAAACTAAAGTATAGCTAAAAATGATTTAAAATATGTGAAAATTTATATAAAATAACCAAAGTAAATTAAAGAAAATAAAAATAAGATGTACAGAGAAAAGTATAAATAAACAAGAATGACAACAAAGTATTAAACAATTAATGAAAAATAAATAATTACAAATAAAAAGTCAATAAAAGAGGAATATAAAAATATAGTACAACACACTAAAAGGCAGTAAATAAGGGATATAAGAATAAAATAATATTCAAGAAAAAAGAAAAGTAATAAACAAAATAACAAACTCACGTTTCTGAATGACGGAAAGCTAAAACTGAATGAGCTTGAGGCGGATGCAAAATGTAAACAAGGTAGTGGAGTAGGGGAATTTGACAGTCAACAACTGACATTACATTTGAAATAAAAAAGATATAGGTATAGCTCACAATAACTAGTTTAATTAGTATTTGATTTCTTTTGAACGCACCTGGACCTTCTTTCTTTTATATATTACACATGGTCAATCAACAATCTTCTTATATATTAAAACTTTTAGTGTCGAAGATGCCTAAACTTTAGGAAACCTTGATAGATTTATAATAAACTTTTACTCAAAGGTTAGATGAAGTTTTTTGTTCAGAAATTTCTACTCATAATCTATTAAATGTAGACTACATATTAAAGTTGTCAAAATATGTTTCCTTTTTTCAGATTTCGGTATTGTAATATTGGGAACAAAGGCTGAATATAAAGTGAAAATACTGAACTATTATCCTCGAGAAGTTGTTTTAAAAATTATATTTAAAGATTTATCGCACCCGAAAGAACTGGAATTTCAAGATTTACATTCTGTTATGACTTTACCTCCCCTGGGTACTAAAGAATTTTCAGTTTCAATTTTTGCTACAAATATGTTTGAGAAGTCAGATATCCATATTAATCATTCTTTTGATATTGAGGTAATATTTTTTTTTTTATTTAAAAGTATATAAATATTTAATTATTTTTTTGTAAAAACAAACACTGCTATATTATCTCACAACACAACCCCTGAATTTACCCCATTAAACCACCACCACCTTGGTTTAATTATTATCTGGTTGATGAATTAAAAAATAATCTTCAAAATAAAACAATAAGTGCTTACACTATGTCATGCTGCATGACCCTCTTTTCAATGGTAATTAATTAATTCAACTGACCAAAAACAAAAAAATAAAATAATTTACTGTGGACTAATAAGTTAAAATTTCTTATGAAATTTTCAATTATTAAACCTTGGTCATTGTTCATTGGATGAAGTGATCCTCCTATGACATCGTCTGCATATGCTGGCAGTTGAGTCCTTTAAAGTATTGTCCCTCCATTATTTAATCCTGCCCTTCTGGCGATGGTCTTCTGGATAACATTGAAAAGGAGTGGGGCTAATGAGTCACCCCGTCTATGGCCCAGTTAGGGAGGATATGGAATAATAATGTTGGATATAAAAATGGAGGGCTGTTTCAAAAATTAAAAAAAAATTAATTTGTCAGTTAGAACTCCATTTCCAGTCTTGGAAAACTACCACACTACAAAACCTAATATAATATCATTTAAAGTTGACTAAATTTTCTAAAATATTAGTCCTAATAGAGCTGTTTATGTTAAATAGTTCCTGAGCTATAGTTTTTTTAAAAGCAACAATTCATTACTAAATAACCAAAAATCAGTAGTTAGTGAATTTATTTTGGGAAATGTATATCTCTGAAGTAATTATTTGTACAGTTGTCTATTAGCACTTAAATAAAAGCTAGTTTAATGTACTATAAAGTTTCCAATTATGTTTATCTTCGTAGAAGTATTATTTTTCATGATATTTGCTAAAATAAATTCACGAAATGTTGATTTCTAGTTGTTCAAACAAATTTTCATTTGCAAAATTCATATTCATATGTTTCTATTCACAATTTTTAACAAGATAATCTTCTATTAAGTTAATATCTGTTTATGATTGTTTTAGGTCATTTGTGGCCCAATGATTCCTGTATTATTGACTGCGGTAATAACTCTTCCTCGGCTGCTCTTACCTGATTCTGTTGATTTTGGCACCATTAAATGCAATGAAATGAAAATAATAAATATTCCCATTAAAAACATGTAACTATAATTTTATAATTATGGAGTTACTGTTTTTTTATTTTATATGCGACATCTGTTTGTAATACTATAATATATTGGTCAAACGCAGCAGTTCGGTAGGGTGGAAGGTAGGAGTCAGACGGATCTGGAGATAATGAGGTATGATTATGTCGAAAAGGTTTTTGAAATATATTGGGATTTCACCTCACCAAATCTGTTTTTTCCTAATATACTGGATACAAATATATCATAAGTCAAGTTACACACTTCTAGCAGAAAGGATATATTAATGCTTGAATAAAAGAACTTAAATTATTAATCAAAAAGATTTTATTTCTAAACCCAATGGGTGCATGGGGTTGCTATTAGTGAAAGATAGGAAAATAGATTGAGGGGACTTCTTTTTCTGTATATTCGAAGAGGGATTGAATATTTTTAAAATGGGGAATCAGTTTAATGGTGACGTGGCTCACAGAAAGAAGAGTAGTCTTAATTTAGTTAAATCCAGCAATATTTAATAAGCCTGAAATAGAAAAAATGACACGAAACCTGCCCTCTGTTGTAGCCTTACCCATCTTAAGTTTGAAACAGACAGTTATAGCGATTATGTTGGTCAATCTATGACACATCACAATCTCAAAAGAGGAGATCATAACACAAAAAATATTAAAAGGCAAACCTGCCCCACTTAAACCCCTAGGAAGCGACGGTCCTTTATCACTTTTGAAATTTTTTCTTAAAACGGGAAGGAAAGACTTAATATAGTTAAATCCAGCAATATTTAAAAAATGACATGAAGTGAAGATTTTGTAGGATAAAGGAGGGCATATGATATAGCAGGTATGCAAAGTTCTTATCGCTTGGAATAGAGAAGATATTAGGAAATGCTAACATCGTTAGGAAGAGTAAAACCTCTTCAACATGAGGCAATCCATGGGTTATATGCCTATTTATAAGGATTGAAAGCAAACACATTGTATTGTGCAATTCATTAATCCTTTAAGTTTACCTGCTATGTACCTGGCAGCTATAGTCGAAGTGGGAGGGAACTAAGAGTTGACGGTATTTAAGTGGACGGTTTTATGCATCTCCTTTATTATTTTGTTTCTTTACAGATGCTACTTTTAATCTTCACTGTATCTAATTTATTTCATTAATTGTAAGTTTTCATGCCATAGCCTTTTTTATAGTGGATTCAATAAATATTAATACATTTTTTTATTTTCAGTGGAATAATCCCGTGTGAATGGATTGTTTATGTCCAAGATATAAAGGGTCACCATCACAAAGATGGTGATAAAATACCATTCACTGTCAAGAAACCTTATGGCTATACTGAAACAAATACTTCCGAATACATTCCTATTTATTTTAAACCTACTAAAAGTGTAAGTAAATGTGTTTAGAATACATATATAAAATTAACCCCTGAATCTGTATTTCAGATGTTTTGGATTTTGAGTTAACCTTACCATATATCTTGCTTATCTGAACTGATTGAAGAGTTGAAGGAAAAGTGATTAGCGTATATTTTTTTCAAATTTGAGCTATGATGACATTTATCAGACTTTAATTAAAGCTTTCTATGCAACTATCCATTCATTTGATAAAATGAAGAGTCTCTTATATTAAAAAGAAACTGATAAGCAATATAGGCAGTCCTTATATGTACATCAGGTTCTGTTCCTTGGAAAGTGGCTTAATTTGAGTTCTGTTCGATAAATATATTGTAATATGCTCTTTTATGAATGAATCGATATTTTTTATATATAAATGATTGTTGGTAGGTTTTGTGTGATTTTTCATTCCAATATGTTTATTTGTAGTATTAAACTTAAAAGAAAGCTAACCAGTTTTCATTGTCTAAAATAAATACACTATTTATTATAAATACACCAAACAAAGAAGATGGTGGCGCGCGTCCTTCCAAAGTGTTCGTTGGGTTGTTTGTGTTTGAGAACATGGATTGAAATTTTTCAACATTTGTTGTTTCTATGTAGTAATTATAGAAAAGGAATAATCAAAGAAGAAATGGAAGAAAGTAAAAATTATCAATAAACTATTTACATCGTGGATCATAGCAAGTGAAGCAGACCAATTGTGCTGTAATCGATTATTATTGGATCGACCAGTGAACATTGAAGATAGAGGAGAGGAAGCGGGAACGAGGGAAGCCGTTGTTGATGGTTGGACATAGGATCATAGACAAGAAGAAAGCAGGAATCATTGATCATTATGGGAAGATTGTGTGATTGGTTGGTTTTGTTTCTAACTAGAATTTGTTACATTTGTAAAATAACTATTGATTAAGTTTAAGTGTTATTAGTAGTAAAGTGTCGTCTGTTTCTGATTGGCTAGAAACTTGCCCTGAGAAAAGAGTCTATTACATTATAAAATTTAAATAAAATTCTCCTATCTGTTAAATATTAAAGCTTTTAATTTGAACCCAAGCTATCTTTTATATTTGAAATTAGTTAAAACTATTAAAATTCTTTTTATTTTATTTTAAATAATTTCTACCCCCAGCTCTTCATTAAAGACCATCCCAGAACTTATAACCGATCTAGAATATATTCATAATGACCCCCTTATCCATCATTCTAATGAC